>NW_027361732.1:600000-892500 GCF_039654945.1 Dendrobates tinctorius
AAAAGAATCAGATCTGTGCGTCAGTCCTACAGCTCTAGAGTGTTGATCAATCTCCAGTTGTTTTTTCTAAAAAAAAAATTAAAATTAATTTAGATTAGGGACAGTAAAAATATACTGTAGTAATCGTTATCTACTACAGTATTTTTTACTGAATTGAGTTAGGTTTAGTGTCAATGTGGAAAAAAGAATCACATCCGTGCATCAGTCCTACAGCCGTCGAGCGCTGATCAGCAACACATCACTGATCGACCTTCGTCTGTTTATTTGCTTTTTTTTTTATAGAAGACAAAAAAAAATCTAATCCTAACTGAAAGAGTTTACATTAAGCACACTCACACACACACACACACACACCTGAATAAAATTTGGTACACATATAAACACCACATATGTGAAAAAATGTTATCCCATTCGTCTCAAAACCGGTATTCAGCGGAGGAGGCATACGCTTTGCTTGCCTCCGTCACTGATAGTGAGGGAGAGGATCCCACCTTCCGTTTTTTTTCCGACAAATCCTGTTCCTCAAGTGATACTGAATTGCCACACAGATTAGTCAGAAACAGAGGGCCCGGGGCGGGGCCTAGCTCTTGATGTGAGAAGTCGGGTGGCTGTGCTTCTCTGCCACCATTAGCCTCAATTATCCTGCACAGAGCCCGAACCAGCTAATTCCTTTACCAGGATCAGATGTCTGAAGGTCCCAGGAGTCAGGGGTGAGCTTCTGCCAGACTCAGAGAGACAGACATGGGCCGCAAAAGGCAGAAAGATGTCGGAGCCTGCAGCAGTGCCTCAGTCCAAGATGGTGCTGAGAGAGAGGAGGAGGCGGGAAGAAGAAACACAGCCTTTGCACAGAGGCTGGAAGTCTCAGCCCGGCTGAACAGGTATGTGAAGGGCATAGAGACAGATGAAGAAGGAAATGGAGAGAGTGAGAAGCACAGAGATGAGGAGGAAGACGATGAGGAGATGCCTGTGCTGAATGCAGAGCTGGAGCAGGAGGAAGAGGGGGATGGTGACACTGTGCAGTTAGCTGAAAGTGCAGATGTAGCAGAGCCCACCCTGCGGGATGTATTCCAAGCTGTCTTATACTGCAAGACTGCCTTAACTGCTCTAACAAAGCAAGTGAATTGCCTGAAAGAAGAAATGGGAGGCATAAAAACATCTATGCAGAAAGTTACAGCCAGATTAACTGAGGTGGAGGACAGAGTTGGTGTAACAGAAGATCACTTAACCTCAGTGCAAAAGACACAACAACAGCACATTCAGAGGATCACGGTAGTAGCCAATAAAAATGATGACCTGGAGAACCGGTCACGTAGGAACAATTTGCGCATTGTGGGCATCCCTGAGAGAGCTGAGGGTGCTGACCCCACAACCTTTATTGAAACCTGGCTGCTGGACAAGTTTGGTGCTGATAACTTGTCGAGAGTGTTTGCGGTGGAGCGTGCCCATCGCGTACCCATGAGACCCCCAGTGCCGGGAGATGGACCTCGCACGATGCTAGCCAGAATCCTGAATTGCAGAGACAGGGACACTATCTTACGAAAGGCTGCAAAGTTGACAGATCTTAACCTGGAGGGCAAACGAATCGAAATATACCCGGATTACTCAGCCGAGGTGCAAAAGTTGCGACTGCGGTATGGCGAAGTGAAGAAACAGCTCCGCTCTTTGCATTTGAAATACTCTACAATTTATCCTGCTAAATTAAGAGTGGAAGCTTTTGGAAAGGTCATTTTTTTCCCGTCACCAGTTGAGGCTGCTTCGTGGTTGGAGCGCAACCGGAGCAAATTGAGAGAAGATAATGGCAATATGACCACATGACCCTGCTAGACTGATCACTGGACAGGGTTGTGGCGCTGCTTTACTCTGCGAAATAGGAGCGCAGAGGAGGGGGAGAACTCCCCACTGGGATCTACGTATTATGGTTAATTGTTTGACTAATGGTTCGGGACTATGCATACTGTTGACAATATGGCGGAGAGGCTGCCAATGATGGAGGAGGACACGACGCATGTTGAAGTGCGGAATACTGAGAAGTTGCTCAGGTTCTTTGAGCTCCCACTCTCACGTTGGGGAGAGAGTGACAAGTTCAAAAGGGGAAGGGTGGGGGGAGGGGAAGCGGAGAGGGATGGGGGGAGGTGGGTGGGGTGGATTTGTAGGGAAATGGGGTTTTCATGCTGTTTGACCGGGTATGATTGGGACCACAATGTAATGATGTTACTTGATGATGATGGATTGTTCTTTCTAATGCACAATGAGTAACCGTACTGTTCGGATGTTAAGTTGGAATGTACGTGGTATATCTGATAAGGTTAAGAGGGCGGCTGTTCTGAATCATATCAAATCCTGTGAACCTATGATCGCGTGCTTGCAGGAGACACATCTCACTAGAGACACTATGCACTGGTTGTCAAGAGCCTGGATGCTAAAGACATATTCTACTTATTCCTCGTACTCCAGGGGGGTGTCCTAATACACAAAAACACACATTATGAAGAGCTGGAAGTGCATGTAGACAGTGAAGGGCAGTATGTATGGATTGCTTGCAGATTGTTCGGACACAAAATGATTTTAGTGGCTTTATATATCCCTCCACCTTACTCTAAAAAGAAACTACAAGCAGTACTGGAACTGACGGGCAGATGGGGGGAGACTCCATTGTTGATTATGGGAGATGTTAATAACACTATGAATGATTTTTGGGATAAAGTACGACCGGCAGGTACGGAAGCTGGACAGGACAGGATGACTGCCTTTGGCAAGTATGTAGGGGAACTTGGGCTGGTAGATCTGTGGAGAGTACGAAATGAGGGTAAGAGGACTTTTTCATGTCATTCGGCAACACATGGAACACTGTCGAGGATAGACCTGGCTTTGGGGGATACCGCTATGGACGGGATGGTGGGGGAGGTGGAATACCTACAGAGGACTCTCTCGGATCATGGTCCTATGGTGGTCACGCTTCTGGTGAGATCTGCTCGGGGTCAGAGGGGAGGTTGGCGTCTACACCCGACGTGGCTTAAAGTGGTGGACATGGGTGGCATAACCAAAGAGCTAGAGCACTTCTTCCAAATGAACGAAGGGAGTACTGAGGCCACAACGGTATGGGATGCCATGAAGGCATTTATGAGGGGACTTTTTATAAGTGAGATTGCGAGGTGTAAGACCAAAACTAAATTGGCAGATCAACAAATAAAGGATGACCTGACAAGAGCGGAGGCAGACATGATTTTGGCGCCAACGAGCGAAGCTCACAATAGACTAAAATTGGCTCAGGAGGCAGTTGATAAACTGCACATGATGCAAGCTGAGAGGAAAAGGGCATTTCAGCAAGCTCAATTCTTTGAAGAAGGAGAGAGAGTAGGTCACTTGTTGGCGGTGATATCTGCGGCACAAAGGGAGTCTTCCAGGGTGTATAAACTGAGAGATCAAACAGGGGTGACTCTGACAGACACAAAGGACATACTGGAGGTCTTCAAGGCATATTACATGGCACTGTACACTTCGAGAGCACGGGACACAGAGGGGGATGTGGAGAAATTTTTGGAAGGCATTTCACTACCTAAATTGTCTGAGGAAGATAGGTTGAGGTTGGAAGAACCTGTGAGTGTGAAGGAGGTGGAATGTGCAATACTGTCTATGCCCAATAACAAATCACCGGGAGCTGATGGTCTACCTGGGGAGGTGTACAGGGAGTTAGTGGAACTGCTGGCTCCGAAATTGAAATCTGTGTTTGATGAGGCTTTAGTGACGGGGGCACTGCCGAGATCAATGGAGGAAGCAGTGATAGTGGTTCTGCCGAAGGAGGGAAAAGATCCCATGGATGCGGAGTCGTACAGGCCCATTTCGTTGTTGACAACGGATGTCAAAATACTCGCTAAGATCCTGGCCACCCGGCTCACCGGGGTTGCGCATACCATTATACACGAGGACCAGTCGGGCTTTATGCCTAACCGCTCCACGGCTGTTAACTTAAGAAGATTATTTCTTAATATGCAACTGCCTGCTGATAATGGTGGCAGGAGAATAGTGATGTCATTGGATGCTAGGAAAGCATTTGATAGCGTGGAATGGCAATACTTATGGAAAATTATGGAACTGATGGGATTCGGCCCCGCGTTCATGGCCTGGGTGAAGTTATTGTACTCATCCCCAAAGGCGGTAGTTAAGGTGAATGGAGAACAGTCCGGGATGTTTGACTTGCATAGGGGCACAAGGCAGGGG
This sequence comes from Dendrobates tinctorius, assembly GCF_039654945.1. Lineage (NCBI taxonomy): Eukaryota > Metazoa > Chordata > Amphibia > Anura > Dendrobatidae > Dendrobates > Dendrobates tinctorius. Next base: position 604,219 of record NW_027361732.1, read on the forward strand.
TGTCCGCTGTCCCCGCTATTGTTCGCGGTGGCAGTGGAGCCCCTGGCGGCCAAGATTAGAGCTGAGAGGGGAGTGGTCGGATTTAAATTTGGGAAGCTGGAAGAAAAAATATCATTGTATGCCGACGACATCCTGTTGTTTTTGGAAAGTGCAGGAGAGACACTGGGGTGCGTGATGGATGTAATTAAACAATTTGGGAGCATTTCGGGACTGGAGATAAATTGGCACAAGTCTTATGTCATGGCTGTGGATAGAGCAATAGAAGCGGAGGAGATAGATGAGAGGGGGAAACAACTCCAGCTAGTTTCACAGTTTAAATACCTAGGGATATGGGTAGCTCTTCCACTGTCCCGATTCACGGATCTGAATTTGGTTCCTCTGCTAGAGAAATTTAAAGGGAAAATAGGTGCATGGTGCAAATTGGCTTTAACGGTAACGGGTAGAACTAACCTGATTAAGATGGTCCTTATGCCACAACTAATGTACGTTTTGCACAATTCGCCGATATGGCTACCATAAAAACGGTTTCGGGGCATTGATTCTATCTTCAGATCCTTGATATGGGGCAAGAAGCAGGCACGGATTAAATTTGGAACTCTGCAAAAAGGAAAGGAAGAGGGAGGACTGGCCGCACCAAATCCATGGGTCTATTTCTTGGCAGTACAGGGCCAGCATGTCAGGGGATGGAGAGAGCTCGATTGTGGAGGAGCAGCTCACCGGGTGCTGGTACATGTGACGGGGAGACGCCCACTTATCCAGGGTCTAGAGGATGGTACCTTTAAGAAACTGGGAGCACCATATCCTACCATAGGCATGATTCAGAAGGTATGGGACACCATTAAAAGGATCAGAGGGGTGGATGAGCTGACTAGGTACTCACCGGTGTGGGACAATGAGCATCTGCCGGAACTTAATAAGCTGCGTCAAATGGGCAATTGGAAGGCGAAAGGAGTAAGATATGTGTGCCAGCTGCAGAGTGGAACGGACCTGAAGACCTTTGAGACATTGAGAGAGGAATTTGATTTGCCTTCGGTATGGGGGTTTCAATACTATATGCTTCGACATGCTTGGAGGGCACAGTGTAGATTGGGAGCCATGACGGTTCAGGGCGACATTGTACTAGAATTTGTGTGTATGAAAGGAGGGACGAGGGGAGTTATATCGAGCATATATCATGATCTACTACACTCCTATCTGGGGGACAATCACCTCACTGCAAAGAGTAAATGGGAGAGGGAGGTGGGTACCCTCACAACAGAACAATGGGCGACTATTCTTGAATATGTCCCGAAGATCTCTCTAAGCGAGCAGGCACGGCTCTCCCAATTATATGTAATACATAGAACATACAAAACACCGCTGGTCCTATTCAAGGCGGGCTTGAGGGGAGACTCTAGCTGCCCTAGATGTGGCACAGACCAGGCCGGACTGTTACATATGTTATGGTCGTGTCCGCGGCTGGTGGCATACTGGCTGGTCGTTATCAACAAAATTGAGAGAGCTTATGCATGTACGCTCGACAGGAATCCAGTGCTGTGTGTTTTGGGGGAGGTGGATGGGATACCTGTCTCAGAACATTACAAAGTGGCAATAGCGAGGTTGCTGTATGTGGCACGCAAACTAATAGCACGAAAATGGAAGGATTCGGAACCCCCCACTAGGAGGGAATTTATTGCTCAGACACGTACGGTAATGCATTTAGAGGAAAGCATTTACAGGCGAAGGCATGGTGAAAGCACTTTCGAAAAAATATGGTCCGCCTGGATGGCGGTGATATGATTGCTAAGACTCTCAAGTATACCCGGCATAAGGAGTATTGGGGGAGGGGGGAGGGGGGGATGGCTTTGATTGTATTACTACAAGATATGTGAATTGTTACATGTATATTGATATCCACTGTTTATTGTTTAAAATCTTTTGAAACCTAAATAAAAATAACTGGTTTAAAAAAGAATTGCCACACAGACACCCCAGGACAGAAACTGAACCAGCGCCCACCATTTCTGATCCTGATCACATAGCATAGCGTCCATGACAGAGCTCTGCTTTGTTAAGCCCATGCTCACACAGGCTTTGTAATCTCCGGTACACAGGCCCCCTAACCTCACAGTTTTTTCCCCTGTCAGGGTTACCTCATGGCTGCTTCTCAGTGTAGACGTTCATTCCCCCTCCTGGGAACTCTCAGACACGTGCAGCCGTGATACACATGTGCACTCAGGAAGACAGACATCTCCCTGCACGAGACCTTCCATACGGACTAATCGGGTCCAAGCATTCACTCACATATACTTTACTATGGCGTTCTAGACACACGCCCCTAGGTGGGTGTGTAGGTGATTGATCCCACCCGTCTCACCAATCACCTGAAGGCTTCTCCCTAACACGTTGGCACGAAAGATCAGCTCTGCTGATCAGCACATAATCAAGCCTTCATCCCAAGGCCACCCACCTTGGGATACATAACGATCCTTTAGCACCCTGCTCCTGTTACCACTCTGGCAACAGTTCATCTGTACCACCCTTTTACATCAGGACGCTCCACCCCTATTTGCCGGGACTCCACCCCCTTTTGGGCGACTATCCCTTTTTGGGACTCCACCCCTTTTTGGGTTAACACCCCCATTTGGGTCACCGCCTCCCTCTGGGACTCCACCGCTTTTTGGGTTACCACCCCGATTTGGGTCACCTCCCCTTTCAGGATTTCCCCATATCGTTTCTACAGGTCTCCTTAGACCACAGTTCATACGACACAGTTTGTCTCTTGGGCCGGTACTGGCCCTTTAAGTACGACACCACACAAGTTCTTGCTGTCACCACCACAGCTCCTGCTGTCACCGATCACCGACACCTCCAGCTGCCGTTTACACACAGCTGCTGGTGTCACCTTCGTAACCCCGCCAATTTACAGCAAGCCGCTAGTCACCTTCTAGACCCCACTGAGCCACCGTAAGCTAACTTGAGAGGGAAAAAAAAACCACACACAACAAAAAACTCACGTGTCCTGTCTGTGTGCTATTCAGGACATCCATCTCCTCCTGAGACCGTCCAAAACACAGGGCGCACTGGGTGCTATTCAGGGAGCCAACCCTCCTCCCAGGGTTTGCCAACACACCGTCCTCACCAGGTCCAGGGGCTCAGCGGGTGCTATTCAGGACATCCGTCTCCGCCTGAGACTGCCCAACACTCACACCTCACCAGGTCCAAGGTCACAGCACGTGCTCCAGGGATCTGATTCTTCTCCTAGAATCTCCCAACACTGACCCTCCAGGACCTCGCACACTGAACCCTCCAGGTACAGTCTTTCTCACTGATCCGGGTCAGTACGACATGGATACCTGTCCATTACCTGTGTCGGCCACACAGGTTCTCGGGTACCTATTATCCACAGAGGCGCCCTATAGCAATCCACAGTCTTTTCCTCTGACCCCGGTCAGCACATCACACGGCTTTCACGGTCGTCACCTGCTGGCCTCGCAGGTTCTCGGACCCCTCTACCGCAGAGATGTCCTATAAATCTCTTTCACTGACCCCAGTCAGCATATCACATGGCTTTCAAGACCGTCAACCCTCCTGGCTCAGCGTTGCCAGCACTGCAACATGTGCTGTTGGAACCATTGCCCTTAGCAACCGAGTTTTGCAGTCCTCGTCCATTGCCCCTAGCAACAAGGCTACAACACTGCCCTTTGCATTCTCCACCAATTGTAAGGTAGCGCTTGTGTATATAGCAAATTGGTATGGAGATATTTGTATAATTATATTAAAATTTAGCTTTTAATCTTAAATTAAAAAACTGTATATTGCAAATAAAGGTGCCAAAAAAAAAAAAAACAACAACATATAGTGATAGTGTCTGTGCAACCGTGCCCATAAAATTGTATTTATGACGCCTCCTATTGTCCAAATATGAGCGGATTACAATCCTCTTTAATGTCTATATATGGCCAGGTATTAATATTACCAAACACTAGCCATAGAACATCTCAATATATGCACCAAAGCACTTTTTAGAGGTTATCTTAGGTAACTAAATGATTAATCCTATACTCATTTCCAACATTTATGAACAATTATCATTAGAATGCGATTCATAAAAATAGGATATCTATTTCTCCAAAATCAGATATCTATTGCATTGGCATATTTACAGGTCAGAAAGAACAATATATCGCATCTATGGAGTCCAGTATAGTGTAGTGCCTATATTCCACAGAAATACTGCATATTAAATACTCTCATGATGCATTATTAATATGTCCTTATACTCATCTCATGTGTATTAGTCCTATACACTGATGCCTGTATATGCACTCTTGTGAGAAAGGCTCCCAGTCTTAAAAGAACTTCATGTCTGTGTTTATCTGGGCCGCCTTAGTCCAACACCGTTCTCCCAACGCGTTTCATCTCCTCAGGACTCATCAGGGGAGTTTATGGAGTTCAAATAGACACATGGCGCGCAGATATCGCCTTCCTTTTATATAGCTGAGCACCACATTGTATCCTATCCATTTCCGGACGCCGGGTACCTCATTTCCGGTCCCACCATATGTAATGGCCTATCTCCATCTACATGCCCCACTTCCTGGGCTCGGCTTACGGCCATTTACATCACATCCGGTCTCGGAGGTACAGCGTCATCAAAGCGCCGTTCACATGACCCATAGTGTCCATGGTAACCCGACGCTGCATATCCTCCATCTGATCGCGCTCTCTACCGCTATCTCCCAATTGTATCAATAGACTTGTTGATCAATCATATTAGAAGCGGCTACATCCAGATTATATATAGGAATTTATTCAGACTTTTTCAATTTGCTGAATACCCTATTAATGGACACTTTGCATGGATTCCATAACCATCTTTTCATTCACATTTAAAATAGATATGGGAAAAGGACGTATCTACAGTATCCCTCACCCAGAGAAAAATATATGAGGAAATCAGATACGGGGAGTCATATATTCAATTGGTATATTGTTACATATATGGGAGTCAATTAGTAGTCTGATCTAATGTTGCATGCTAGGCAAGGGACACCACAGATCTTCCTGTTATTAGAAGTATAGAGAGGGTGCTCACTAGGGCTCTCCCTGATAAGCCCTCTCTACCTCTCTCCTACCTCACGCGGAGGTTGGCACCCTAATAACCTGCGCAAGTGGCGCCCCCACTCAACGGCGGCTCTCCCTAATATACCTCACCCTATTGCTCCCTCCCTACAAGAAGGAAGAAAAGGAGAGTATATCGTTTAATCCTTTAGGGTGCATTGTCTGCAGGGTAAATATCCAGAAAGTTTCTCTTTGGAGGATGTATTTATCCCAGTCACCTCCTCTCTGATTTCTGGGTACCTTTTCGATACCTATAAAACTAGCCATCTTGAGATCTCCCTTATGAAACTGATTAATGTGATTGGCTACCGGGGTATCACGTTTATTGATGGTATCCCTATGATGCTCTCCTACCCTTACCCTAAGCTCTCTCTTTGTTTTGCCAACATATTCTACACCACATCTGCACGTCATCTTATATATAACCCCTACGGATCTGCAGTTAATAAATTGATGTATGGGGTATATTTTTCTTGTGTTATTACTGCAGAATTCGTTGTTTTTTTCAATTGAAATGCAATATTTGCAGCAACCACATTTAAAGCATCCTTTTGGTTGTGTGCCCAACCATGTGGCACTGTCAGCACTTTTTGGGGTAAAATGGCTACGGACCAACCTATCCTTTAAGGAACGGCCTTTCTTGTATGTAATCTGCGGGTGACTAGAGATAACCCTTGTGAGGTCCTGATCCATACATAAAATCGGCCAATGTCGATCTATTATTTCTTTAATATCCTTGGCTCCGTTACAATATTTTGTGATGAATCTTATAGTTCCATCATCCTCGGTTTTCTGCCAAGGAGTGAGTAGGTCCTTCCTATCCCTAGCCAGGGATGTCCTATAAGCATTCCTTAGGATCCCATCCGGGTATCCCCGTTCTAAGAAACGGGATCTCAAATCATCGGCTTGCGTCTTATAGGTAACCTGATCCGAACAGTTCCTTCTCATTCGAAGGTACTGCCCCTTAGGGATACCTTTTTTCAAGGGAACTGGATGGTTAGATTCCCATCTCAGAAGTGATTTGGAAGATGTAGGTTTTCTATATGTCTTAGTAAGAAGGCGTCCATTTTCACCCCGTTCAATCAGAACATCCAAAAACGGTATACTACGAGCATTGACCTCACAAGTAAAACTAAGGCCCAGATCATTCTTATTAAGGCCTTTTACAAAGTTACAAAAGCTCTTCTCATCACCCTTCCAGATTATAAAGACATCGTCCATGTAGCGAAGCCACAGGACAATGTTTTCCTCCGCCACTTCTGAGTGCTCTCCAAAGATGGCATTTTCCTCCCACCAGCCCAGGAGCAAATTTGCATAAGATGGTGCACAAGGGCTACCCATCGCGGTGCCCCTGAGCTGGTGGAAGTACTTGCCATCAAACAAATTTGGCACCTTTATTTGCAATATACAGTTTTTTAATTTAAGATTAAAAGCTAAGTTTTAATATAATTATACAAATATCTCCATACCAATTTGCTATATACATTATTGATCGGTATTGGTAAAGTAGACCCCCGCTTATACTAAGGTAGCGCTTGTCATTCAGGTAGGGGACACACGCTAGGCAGCCGATAAATCAGGTCCGGCACAGGTTTCTCAACATAACTCAGTCCATTTGGTTTATTATGCAGCATAAACCAAAGCAATATGCAACAGAAAGTTCATATCAAACAGCACAGCGTCCATGACAGAGCTCTGCTCTGTTAAGCCATGCTCACACAGGCTTTGTTATCTCCGGTACACAGGCTCTCTAGCCTCACAGTTATATCCCCTGTCAGAGTTACCGCATGGCTGCTTCTCAGTGCAGACGTTCATTCCCCCTCTTGTAAACTCTCAGACAGATGCAGCCATGAGATACACGTGCACTCAGGAAGACAGACACATCTCCCTGCACGAGATCTTCCATACGGACCAATCGGGTCTAAGCATTCATTCACATATACTTTACTATGGCGTTCTAGACACACGCCCCTAGGTGGGTTTGTAGGTGATTGATCCCACCCGTCTCACCAATCACCTGAAGGCTTCTCCCTAACACATTGGCACAAAAGATCAGCTCTGATGATCAGCACATAATCAAGCCTTCATCCCAAGGCCACCCACCTTGGGATACATAACGATCCTTTAGCACCCTGCTCCTGTTACCACTCTGGACATGGCTATCCGTCCATCCTGGGACACCCACACAGCGCCCCCTAGCGGACACAGTGGTCACAACACCACAGTGGGTAGAGGGCTTAAAATACATACCGATCGCTGTGTTCTCCGGTTTCCAGTGCCACTACACTCTTCTTCTGACACACAACTTCATTCCCGACTCTCGGGATCACACAGAGGTTTATTTGTGAACCACAAGTCACTTCTACAATATCAGGAATTCTATAAAGCCTCATTCTGACCCACTTCCGGTCCACACATAAGCCCCCCCACTGCTTTATATGCTCCTACAACTCAGACTTGAATTCATGTGAAGTAGAAGAGGACCAGTGTGGCCCTGGAAACCATGGAAGATGGTGATTGCTTATTATTTTAATTCACCTGCACTACACACGTTTAAAACGGTTAGGGCATAACATTATTTGTTAGGATTACTTTTTTAAGAACTTTATGGCCATGAAAGGTGTTACCAAAACCAGCACGCCCTAATTATAGAACTTTACTAGTGTTGGATTTCAGAATTTGATATTTTTTCTTTGCAGCCAACCACACGTAGATAATGCTATCTTCATAGCTAACAGTGGTACAGAATGAATGCCGTAGTGCTCTGAGCATCCACACGTAGCATTTCATAGTGCAGTATTGCTAGTATTAAACATCAACCATGTTTCTTGGCATTAAATAAAGAGCTGGAAGCATGCCTAGGCCAATGAGGCTCCTGCTTGGCTAGATACGGCCCTCACAAAGCTTTGCTATTTCTGTCTGGCTTTGCCCTGGACGCTTTTTTGGCCCAAAGTCACAAACCTCTGACAGCTGCATATAGAGAAAGGGTACCAGCAATATTATCCCTTCAGAATGTAACATACTATGGAAAACACTAGAAGACTTCATGCGTTATAGGTCCTGTTTGGAAGCATAGTGAATAATGATTGTGTTCACTTATGTTATTCTATATGCAGTGGGGCAGATTTACTATGGGCTTACAAGAAAAACACCAGTTAAAATGTAACTTTTAATATATTATTTAACAAAACCATTTTTTTTTACACATATAAAATTAGAAAAAGAACCCAATATACCGTAATAGAGAATTAAATACAAATAATGTTACTCATGATAGATATTGTACACATTAGAAAGACCCATAACAGACGTAACACTGTATCTTGTGATGAATTATATATATGTAGGAGGAAGGGCCCCCGTCGCATGTCCGGGTCGGAACCAAGGGGACCGTCACCAAGGTTCCTAGGGGGTCTGTTTCCGGGGGACAGAATTAGGGTCGGACGGCAGAGACTTCCAGAATGGTTGGGGGAGGAGCTTATATAAAACGGGCGGAGGATGCTAACCGGAGTGAGCCAGCAGATCGGGAGAGGAGGAGCAAGAGACCTCGAGGGCGCCAAGTAGCGAGAGCCTCCAGCAGCAACCAGAGAGGAGGACAGCGACAAGAGAGGCGAGAGAGAGACTGACTATGGACCGCAGGGAGAAGGCTCCGAGCCGACCGACGGAGGATCACCGCCTCATTCCAGCCCGCGGCTGCGGCCTGCCCATTGCCGCCCGTGGCCGTTGCTGCTTCACTCCAGCCCACGGCTGCGGCCTGTCCATTGCCACCCGCGGCCATTGCTGCTTCACTCCAGCCCGCGACTGCGGCCTATCCGCTGACGCTCGTGGCCGTTGGCGCTTCACTCCAGCCTGCGGCTGCAGCCTGTCCGTTGCCGCCCGCGGCCGTTGCCGCCTCACTCCAGCCTGCGGCTGCGGCCTGTCCGTTGACGCCCGCAGCCACCACCGCCCCACTGCAGTACACGGTTGGGGCCTGCCCGTCGCCATCCGCGGGTCCCCCAGCACAGCCTCAGGCTATGCCAGTGGCCTACCAGCCGCCACTCAGCATTACCGCTGCCCGTCCCTGCCCAGGGGCTGCGGCTGCCATCCTCCCGCTAACAGACGGTATCCCTCTGCCTCCGTGGGGAGCCATTCTGCCAAAGGACTCTCCTAGGGCCTGTTGTGCCCCTGCCTCGCCTGGGCGTAGGAACGCCCGAAGCCTTCGCCAGATCCTCAGCGGCTGGGCCCAGTGGCTGCGACGCCAAAGCACCATCGTACAGCACGCCGTTGGACGTCAGGAAGGCTAAGTGACACATAGTAACTAAGGACCCGTAGTCAGCCATACCGGGTTTGTCGTGTTCGCATTATCCATGTTTCTTTGTGTTTGGTCCCTGCAAGGACAATTGTTGTTATCATGTTTGGTTGCTCAGGATAGCCCTATCGGCATCTATATATATATAAAAGTCACCACTAAAAGTTAAATCTGTCTCGTGTCTCGTCACTGCATCCCGCGTACCTGCCGTACCTACATTTGGCGTAGTCAGCAGGATGCAGTCTCCGAGCACGGACGACGATGCCGCGGACCAGAGTGGGGCCGCAAACTCAGCAAGTAATGAGGGCCCCCGGTCCAGTATCTCCTTGGGGGCTATGCTGAGCAACCTGCCCAGGTTCTCCTACGCCAACACCATGCTGTGGAGCTGGACAGAGAGGATGCGAGGGCTCTTTCGTATGCATCCGATGACCCCTGACCTAGAAGCCGAAGTAGCTCTCATGGCATTGGATGGGGAGGCCCGGGATTCAGTAATGTTGAGGCCCCTGGAACACCGCAACACCTTTGTTAGGGTCCTGCGGATCCTGGAAGAGACCCATGGGGATCCGACGAGTGTGGGGGAGTTGAGAACCCGGTTATTCAGTCGCATGCAGGGAGAGGGGGAGACCATCAACCAGTATATGAATGTCCTTCAGGAGCTATACACTGCCATCAAGTGGAAGGACGGCGTAGGTGTAGGACCCATTGACATTACCCTACGTGACCTGTTAGTGACTGGACTTCGAGATCCTCTGACGAAGCAGGCATTACAGGAGCAAGTCCGGGTGAACCCGCATATGGCTTTCTCCGAGGTGGGAAGTCAGGCGCGTGCTCGAGAGCAGGAACGGGCTGACGGTCCCCGTGGGGAAGGTCCATAGCGTGGAGGCCTCCGTGAACGCTGTCGGGGAGCCCCAATGGATAGAAGAGATGAAACAAGAGCTGAAGAACATCAGGGATGAGTTGGCCAAAGTGAAAAGAAGGGCCGAGGCCACGACTGGGCGGCCTAGTTCGAACCCGGGGCCCTGGGGGCCTCGCAATGCCCGGTGCGGCCGGCCCTCGCAACCCCGGTGTTATGAGAGCGGGAGCTGGGCCACTTCACACGAGAGTGTCCACGGAGTGGGAGATGCCCACCCCGGCAGCCATTAAACTAGAGGGCTCCGGGCTTGGGGGATGCCGCTCGGAGCCAGAAGCCACAACATGGGGTGGTGGAAGTCCCAAAGACCTGATCGCAAAGTGTCCAGTGGTATGGGCAGAGGTCAAGGGCCGTGCCGTATGGTGCCTATTGGACACGAGGTCGCAAGTAACGACCATGCCTGCAACTTATTTTCAGCAACATTTTTCAGCAACATGGGGGTCCATGATAAGACTGGTATCCGCCAACCAACTGCTGGTTCCTGTCGCTGGAGTGGTTTGGATGCAGATGACACGGTGTGACAAATCCCTCGGCCGCCAGGGAGTGATCCTGACCCAGGGGGAGACCAATAACAAACACCCAGTCACCCTGGGTATGAATATACTGCGGGAATTCGGCAATTTACTCCTTAATGACCCCACGCAAGAGACCTTGAACCAGTGGGGCTCCCGCACGCCACAAGGGCAGGTCTTCCAGCAGTTGGTGCGGGGGGCGCGAGTCCTCCAGGACTGCCAGGAGGGCGAGGTACTGGGAAAAGTGATCGCACCAGCAGCTCCCCCACTCGTGCTGTCACCCGGGCAGACAGTAGTGGCCCTACCTATTTGGACCCCGGTGTCTCTGGAGGGCGTGGAGATGCAGATGGAGCTATGCTTCTTGGAACGCCCGCACCCTGGCATACTGGTGGCCCACACCCTGGCCACTGTGCGGAGGGGGACCATCCTGGTGTGCTGCGTCAACCTAGAGGACCAAGACATTGTCCTAAAGCCCTGGGACGAAATGGTGAAGCTTGTGAGGCCTTTGGAAGAGGTGCTGCCAGCCCCTGCGATCCAATTAAAGACAAAAATGTCCAGGAAGGATGGGAAATCTTGAAAAATGAAATTCTCAAAGCACAGTTGTTAACAATTCCGAAAAGAGGGAAGAATAGGAAGCATTTAAGGAAACCAGGATGGATGAACACAGAACTTAAGCACATGCTAAAAAGGAAGAAAAAAATGTTTATAAAATGGAAAGAGGGAGGCATATCTAAAGAAGAATATAATGCTGTCTGCAGAACCTGCAGGGCACAAATCAGATTAGCTAAAGCTGAAAATGAATTGAGGCTTGCAAGAGATGTCAAAAGCAATAATAAAGGATTTTGGGGATATGTCAAAAGTAAAAGAAAAGTCAAAGATGCTAAAGGTTTTATACAGGATGAAAATGATGAAATGGTAAGACAGGATGTTGAGAAGGCTGAACTTTTAAATTCCTATTTTGCATCTGTTTTCTCTCAGAAAGGAAATGTAACATCAACTGTTCTTCACTGTCCTATTAAGGCAATAGAAGAATCCAGGATATCTATAAACAGAAAGATAGTGAGGAAACACTTAGCTAACCTAAATGAATTCAAGTCTCCAGGTCCAGATGAATTACACCCCAGAGTACTGAAGGAGATAGCAGAAGAAATTTTTGAACCCCTCTCCATAATCTTTGAAAATTATTGGAGAACAGGAGAAGTGACAGAAGACTGGAGAAGAGCAAATGTTGTTCCTATCTTCAAAAAGGGGAAGAAGGTGGACCCAGGCAACTATAGGCCGGTGAGTCTGACTTCTATACCAGGAAAGATCTTTGAACAAATTATTAAACAACATGTATGTCAGTACCTGGATAAGAATGAAGTGATTAGACAGAGTCAGCATGGGTTTGTAACTAATAAGTCATGTCAGACTAACTTAATTTCCTTCTATGACGGAATCACTGATTGGGTGGATCAAGGAAATGCTGTAGATATAGTATATCTTGACTTCAGCAAAGCATTTGACAAAGTCTCTCATACAATCCTTATTGAAAAAATGACTAAGTATGGAATGGACAAGGCAACTGCTAGGTGGATTCATAACTGGCTTAGTGATCGGACCCAAAGAGTGGTCGTAAATGGCTGCACATCCAGTTGGAAGAATGTCTCAAGTGGGGTACCTCAGGGCTCTGTCCTGGGCCCTGTATTGTTCAACATCTTTATCAACGATTTAGATGAAGGAATTGAGGGTAAACTGATTAAATTTGCTGATGACACAAAGCTAGGAGGGATAGCTAATACTAGAGAAGAGAAAGAGAGGATTCAAAAAGATATAAATAAACTGGAGAAGTGGGCAGCAACTAACAGAATGGTTTTTAACAGGGAGAAATGCAAAGTACTACATCTGGGCAATAAAAATGAAAAAAGCATATACAGAATGGGAGGAATAGGGCTAAGTGACAGCACATGTGAAAAAGACTTGGGTATACTAATAGATCACAGACTGAATATGAGTCAACAGTGTGATGCAGCAGCAAAAAAGGCAAATGCAATTCTAGGATGTATTAACAGAAGCATACAGTCTAGATCACGTGAAGTCATTATTTCCCTCTACTCCTCTTTGGTCAGACCTCATCTGGAATATTGTGTCCAGTTTTGGGCACCACATTTTAAAAAAGACATCAACAAACTGGAGCAAGTTCAGAAAAGAGCGACCAGAATGGTGACCGGTCTGCAAACCCTGTCTTATGAGGAAAGGTTGCAGGATTTGGGATTGTTTAGTTTGCAAAAGAGAAGACTGAGAGGAGACTTAATAGCCGTCTACAAATATCTAAAGGGCTGTCACATTGTAGAAGGATCAACTTTATTCTCATTTGCACAAGGAAAGACTAGAAGCAATGGGATGAAACTGAATGGGAGGAGACACAGATTAGATATTAGAAAAAACTTTTTGACAGTTAGAGTGATCAATGAGTGGAACAGGCTGCCACGAGAAGTGGTGAGTTCTCCTTCAATGGAAGTCTTCAAACAGAGGCTGGACAGACATCTGACTGGGATGATTTAGCGAATCCTGCTTTGAGCAGGGGGTTGGACCAGATGGCCCAGGAGGTCCCTTCCAACTCTACGATTCTATGATTTTATGATTCTATGAATTAAAGGTGCAGCCCAAGGACCCTTGGGCAGTGACTATCCGATCTCTGCAGACGGCCGGGTCCTCGACCCAGGAAAAGGGCGGAACCATCCTGAAGAGAATGCGGGCCGAACTCTCTGGCCTGACCCCAGCCCAAATCCTCCAGGTGGAAACCCTACTCGGGCAGTACCAGGAGGTATTCGCCAGCCATGAGGATGATTTGGGATGTACCACCGCCATTATGCACGGTATTCCCACGGCAGGGACGGCTCCCATCAGGGAACGATATCGGCAGATCCCTCCTCAACTATACCAGGAGGTGAAAACATTACTGGGCCAAATGCTGCAGAAGGGGGTCATCCGAGAAAGCCAGAGCCCCTTGGCAGCTCCTATCATGTTGGTTCGCAAAAAGGACGGCACCCTGCGGTTCTATGTGGACTATCGGAAACTGAACGCCTTCACCATCAAAAACTCGTACCTGCTGCCCCGCATAGAAGATTCCCTGTCCGCCTTGGGAAAAGCGACGTACTTCTCAACTTTGGATCTGGCCAGCGGGTACTGGCAAGTGCCAATGTCAGAGGAAGACAGGGCCAAGACTGCGTTCATCCTTCCCATGGGACTGTTCGAGTTCAATCGGATGCCGTTCGGGCTGGCCAATGCCCCGGGAACCTTCCAACGGCTGATGGAGCGGTGTTTGGGAGATCTTAGCTTGAGGCCACGCTGATATACCTGGATGACATCATCATCTACGCCGCCACGTTCGAGGACCACCTGCGGCGGTTGGGGCAGGTGCTCGGCCAGCTGCAGAAGTACGGGTTGAACGTAAAACCCCAGAAATGTCACCTGTTTCGCCCCCAGGTCGAATATCTGGGGCATACCGTCTCTGCCGAAGGCATTAGACCGTCCCTGGAAAAGGTTGCCGCAATCTAGAGGTGGCCTACCCCGAAACGGTAAAAGATGTGCGGGCCTTCCTGGGGTTGGCCGGATACTACCGTTGTTTCGTAAAGAATTTTGCAAGTCGAGCCCGAGCCCTGCAAGTCCTGCTAAAGGGGGCTCCCGCCGGGGAGAGTGGGCGGAAGATTCAGTGGCAAGAACTGCAAGAAGAAGCCTTCCAAGACCTTAAGGCCGCACTCTCGGGTGCCCCGGTGTTAGCATATGTGGATTTCTCGCAGCTGTTCATACTGCACACCGACGGGAGCCTCCACGGGCTGGGGGCTGTGTTGTCACAAGTTCAAGATGGCCGGGAGAGAGTGATCGCTTATGGCAGCCGATCACTTCATGACTCCGAACGTAATCCCGACAATTACAGCTCCTTTAAGCTCGAGCTCCTCGCGGTAGTGTGGGCCATGACGGTGCGGTTCGCAGAGTACCTGGCGGGCTCCAAGGTGGTGATATGGACCGACAACAACCCGCTGGCCCACCTTGAAAATGCCAAACTAGGGGCTCTGGAGCAGCGATGTGTGGCCCGGATGGCCAAGTTCAATTACAAGATCATTTATAAAAGAGGAGCAGAGAATGTACATGCTAACGCCCTTTCCAGGATCCGGCATGCAACTCCAGGGCAGAGCAGAGATGGCGAATTAGAAGGAGAAGAAACGCTGTTCGCTCTGGCCTCCGCCATACTCACAGCTACTACCCAAGAACGATCCCATCTAGGACCCCCCAGGGGTATGCTGGAACAATCTCGTGATAAATGGATTCAGCAGCAGCAAGAAGACAGAGAAATTGGGTCCCTACGCTAATGGGTAGCCACCGGCAAAATACCTACCGACACCCAGAGGCAAACCTTGACTCAGGACATGTTGCTAATGCTACGCCAATGGGAAAAATTAGTCATCAAGAAAGGACTATTATATCGTAAGGCAGTATCACGGATGACATCCACAACATCTTGGCAGGTAGTTGTGCCCGGAGCCCAACTTGGTGAACTGGCTCCGGAAGCCCATGAAAAAGGAGCCCATTTTGGAGCTCAAAAGACCTTTCAGTGGTTGCAGAAAATGGTTTACCATACTCGCTTAAAAACGGCCATGGAAGAAGCCTGCCAGGCGTGCCGCCTGTGTGAGCTAGCTAAACCACCCGCACAACGGGCCCCGTTACAG
The DNA here is from genome assembly GCF_039654945.1 of Dendrobates tinctorius. NCBI lineage: Eukaryota > Metazoa > Chordata > Amphibia > Anura > Dendrobatidae > Dendrobates > Dendrobates tinctorius. The sequence continues at coordinate 619,741 of NW_027361732.1, forward strand.
ACGATAGTAACATCAGCTCCCCTCGAACTCTTGATGGTGGACTATTTAACCATTGGCCCCGCACACCAGGGGTATGAACAATGTCTCGTCATGGAGGATCATTTCACCAAATTCGCCATGGTAACCCCCACCCGAGATCAAACTGCAGAGTCCGCTGCCTATGCGATTTGCAGAAACTTCATCCAAGTGTATGGCTGCCCCCAACAGATACATTCCGATCAAGGAGATGGGTGTTTTCTTGGGGAAAGTCATGGAGGAAATACACCATCTCTATGGCATCGGCAAATCGTGAACCGCGCCGTACCACCCACAGGGAAACGGGGCCTGCGAACGATTTAATCGAACACTAATCCAAATGTTGCGCACCCTGGAGAGCGACCGGAGGGCCCGCTGGCCTGGGTACGTTCCTGAACTCGTGTGGGTTTATAACAACCAGGTACACCGAGTCACCGGCTATACCCCCTACTCGCTACTATTTGGGCAGGAAGGCAAAGGGATCACGGAGGTAGAACTGAACCCGGAAGAACCACAACCCTGGACAGGGGGCTCGTCATGGGTCCGGAACTACTGGCACCGACTACAAACCCACCGAATCGTCCATACCAAACTCCAGGACCTAGAAAATCCAGGGGGACTCTGCCTCCACCCCTCGACCTCCAGGCTGGAGATCGAGTACTCGTACTGGACCAACACCCTCAAGTTGGAACCCCGGTAGGAAGAGGGTCCCTATCGAGTATTGTGCCGAATAAGCCCAGACGGGCCCGTGTACGAAATACAACCTGGAAAAGACAGAGCCCTCCCTACTTGCACTGTGCACCGTAATATGTTGCGGCCCTGTACGTCCACCGACCCCATACGACCCGAGACCACTCCTCAGGTCCCCGCACCACTGCCAATGGTTTGGGACCTGGACGACGAAGAAGACTTCCCAGCAGTACAAACGGGCCCTCCAAGGAACGATATCTCCGCAGGTCCAGTCGACCTGCCAGAACCAACCAGCCCTCCACCTTCCACCACCCCAGAAAGCTCCACCGCAGTCGAACCAAGACGCTCCGAGGGGTCAACAGCCGGCAAACCCCCCGAACGTTACAAACAAGATCAGTTCGTATGGCAACGAGAACTTTTGTCTCAAAAGGCCAACCCAGGCCTACCCAAGCACTCTCCCGAGGACTAACGAGCATACAGGACGGGGGAGTGTAGGAGGAAGGGCCCCCGCCGCGTGTCCGGGCCAGAACCAAGGGGACCGTCACCAAGGTTCCTAGGGGGTCTGGTTCCGGGGGACAGAATTAGGGGTTGGACGGCAGAGACTTCCAGAACGGTTGGGGGAGGAGCTTATATAAAAGGAGGGGAGGGCGCTAGCCGGAGTGAGTCAGCAGATCGGGAGAGGAGGAGCAGGAGACCTCGAGGGCGCCAGGGAGTGAGAGCCTCCAGCAGCAACCAGAGAGGAGGACAGCGACAAGAGAGGCGAGAGAGACTCACTGTGGACCACAGGGAGACGGTTCCGAGCCGACCGACGGAGGATCACCGCCTCCTTCCAGCCCGCGGCTGCAGCCTGCCCAATGCCGCTTCACTTCAGCCCGCGGCTGCGGCCTATCCGCTGCCGCCCATGGCCGTTGCCGCTTCACTCTAGCCCGCGGCTGCGGCCTATCCGCATCCCCCTGCGGCCGTCGCAGCCTCACTCCAGCGCGCAGCTGCGGCCTATCCGTTGCCGCCAGCAGCCGCCACCACCTTGCTGCAGTCCGCGGTTGGGGCCTGCCCGTCGCCATCCGCGGGTCCCCCAGCACAGCCTCAGGCTGTGCCAGTGGCCTACCAGCCGCCACTTAGCATCACCGCTGCCCGTCCCTGCCCAGGGACTGTGGTCGCCATCCTCCCGATAACAGGTGGTATCCCGCTGCCTCCACGGGGAGCCATTCCACCAAAGGACTCTCCTAGGGCCTGTTGTGCCCCCGCCTCGCCTGGGCGTTGGAACGACCGAAGCCTTCACCACGCCGTAGCACCATTGTACAGCACGCCGTTGGACGTCAGGACGGCTAAGTGACACATAGTAACTAAGGACCCGTAATCGGCCATACCGCCGCCCTATAGTGACCGGCCTTTCCCGGGTTAGTTGTGTTCGCATTATCCGTGTTTCTTTGTGTTTGGTCCCTGCGAGGACAATTGTTGCTATCGTGTTTGGTTGCTCAGGATAGCCCTATCGGCGTCTATATATATAAAAGTCACCACTAAAAGTTAAATCCATCTCGTGTCTCGTCATTGCATCCCGCGTACCTGCCGTACCTACATATAAATACCACAACAACCAACAAATAAAATAATTTATGCCCCAAATATGGTGATAAATGTTCCTGTTTAACTATCTCACCCTATATTTCCCTGAAGTGTAACTCTACTTAGCCGTGGAGGTTGTCACCCTATGGTAAACGTAAATGGTGCCCTCGCTCACCGGCGGCTGACCCTAACAGATAGTGGTTGATTGCTATCCTTAATTAAATTAATTAATAAAAACTGAAGGTTCGAAGCAAACCAAACATATTAGGAAGGCAAGTATAAACGTGGTCAGAATTGTTGGTACCCCTCGTGTAATGGCAGAAAAACTCACAATGGTCACAGAAATAACTTGAATCTGACAAAAGTAATCTCTATATATAAAAGTGAATGTATGTATGTACAGTATGTGTGTGTATCACCAACCAATCACGAAGCATCTTTCATTTCACCAGAGCTGTTCAAAAGAAGCTGAGCTGTGATTGGTTGCTATGAGCAACAGTTTTCCTTGCAACCAATCACTAAGCATCTCTCATTTCACCAGAGCTGGTTAAAAGAAGCTGAGCTGTGATTCTTTGCTATGAGCACGTTTTCCCACTTGACAACATCTCAGCAGACACTGACATGGTGGGATAAATCTAGCATCCCCGGGAATATAAGCTCCAGTCATCGTCTGTTCCCCAGAAAGGAGCAGTGAGTACATGACAGAAATGAATCCCCCCCTCCCGTGCCTATATACCCATCACACATCCTCCATCTCATAGTCACATCTTCCCTCTTAAAGAGATCATTGGTATGGAAGTCAGAGCAAATCCAGCGCTTTGGTTTTGACCCCAGGCCTCCCTTGTATGGAAGTTAGGACCGTTCCACTCAGCTCTGTGGTTCTGACCCCAGGGTCTCTTAAATGGATCATTGGTATGTGTCACGCTCGCGCCTTGGCTGATTGGCGCGAGCCGGGGGGTTGTAGCCCCACTGTGCCACAGCCCAGACTACCCTGGAAGCGGCGTGACTACGACAGCTACCTTGATTTTCACTGGAGCCTCTGACGGTGAGGTCAGGCTTGTGCGGCAGGTAGCTTCCGGGTGCCACTCCAGGGTGGTGTCTGGCTGTGGCTGCTGATCCCACTCAAAAAACAGGACACCTGGACAAGTGCGAGTGACTAGCAGGCTGAGACACAGGGCAAGCGGGCACGGCTGAGACACAGGGTAAGCGGGCACGGCTTGAAACACCGGGCAGGCGGGCATGGCTTGGAGACACCGGACAGGCGGGCACGGCTTGGAGACACTGGACAGGCGGGCACGGCTTGGAGACACTGGACAGGCGGGCACGGCTTGGAGACACTGGACAGGCGGGCACGGCTTGGAGACACTGGACAGGCGGGCACGGCTTGGAGACACTGGACAGGCGGGCACGGCTTGAAGACACAGTACAGGCGGGCACGGCTTGGAGACACAGGATAGGCGGGCACGGCTTGGAGACACTGGACAGGCGGGCACGGCTTGGAGACACTGGACAGGCGGGCACGGCTTGGAGACACTGGACAGGCGGGCACGGCTTGGAGACACAGGACAGGCGGGCATGGCTTGGAGACACTGGACAGGCGGGCACGGCTTGGAGACACAGGACAGGCAGGTGTGGTGTGGTGTATGAAGGAACAGGTAGGGACCTGTTCACACAGCTGGAACGGGTACTGATACAGGCAGGAAGGAGTGGAGTACGAAGGAACAGTTTTGGACCCGTTCACACAGGAGGTGCAGGTATGGATACAGGCAGGAAGGAGTGGAATATGAAGGAACAGGTTTGGACCTGTTCACACAGGAGTGCGGAGTAAGCTGAACCACATGGTCTGCGGATAGAAGTTGCAGCAAGAGGTTCTGCAGCAGCAGAGCAAAGCTGAACTACAAGGTCTGTGGAGAGAAGCTGCAGCAAGAGGTTCTGCAGCGGCAGCAAGAGGTTCTGCAGCGGCAGCAGGAGTGGAGCAAAGCTGAACCACAAGGTCTGTGGAGAGAAGCTGCAGCAAGAGGTTCTGCAGCAGCAGAGCAAAGCTGAACCACAAGGTCTGTGGAGAGAAGCTGCAGCTGAGGTTCTGCAGCAGCAGGAGAGGAGCAGGCAGAGCTGCAAGGGTACAGCGGCACAGACAGAGCTGCAAGGGTGCAGAGGCTCAGACAGGGAGGACACAAGGAAGACACAGCAGGGAAGGAAGCCACAGACAAGGAGACAGTACAAGACAAGGTACAGGATATACAGCCTCCTGGAGGGCAGAAGGATAAGAAAACAAGGCTAGGACCGGGACACAGAGACCAGGATATGCAGCCTCCTGGAGGGCAGACAAAGAATACAAAACAAGGCTAGAGTATTCCTCCAGGGAAGGAGATACACAGAACAGGGCCTGGCTTCCTCAGCAGCAAAACACTAACTGAGTATAGACATTGCACAGGCCAAGATTAGTGGGTGTGGCGACCCTATATAGTAAAGGGTTCCAGGCAATCGGTCAGGGACAGCTTAGACCGGTGCACCCTGTCTGCATAAGAAGCAGAGAGTTCAGGCGCCGCCCCTATACACACAGTCAGGAAACATGAAGAGAGCAAGCAGGAAAACAAGAGGCATAGCGCATGGAGCTGGCAGCAGACAGAAATCACCAGCAGGGTTGTTACAGTATGGAAGATAGGGCAAATCCACTCTGTGCTTTGGTACTGACCCCAGGCCTTTCTTAAAGGGATCTCCGGTATGGAAGTCAGGGCAAATCCATCCAGTGCTTTGGTTCCGTCCCCAGGCCTCTCTTAAAGGGATCCCCAGGATGGAAGTCAGGGCAATTGCCTTCAAATGCTCTGGTACAGACCCCAGGCTCTCTTAAAGGAATCTCCTGTATGGAAATTAGGGCAAATCTCTCAGAGTTCTGATTATGACCCCAGGGTTCTATTAAAGGGATCATTGGTATGCAAGTCAGGGCAAATCCACTCAGCACTCTGGTTCTGACCCCTGGCTGACGGGATGATGTGGGATAGTAGTCCGGTGGCTCTGGCTGACGGGATGATGTGTAACATTAGGGGTAGTAGTCCGGAGGCTCTGGTTGACGGGATCATGTGGGATATTATAGTGAATGTGGCTATATGGAGTGGGCGGGGCTCTACACTTATATATATATATATATATATATACTGTACCTGGCCACCCTTGTTTGTAAAAGCAAGAAGAGAGTATACTGGTTTACTGAAGGGCTGTTGAAGACAGATGGACACTAGTTTAAAGCCTCCTTCATGTTTCCAGTACATGTAATATCCATTTTTTTCATGTATCCAACACGTACCCATTATAACCTATGGTGCTATACACATCAGTTTTTTCCCAACAGCGCGGCATGACAAGTGCCCATACAAGTCTATAGGTCTGTGAAAAACACGTACAGAACACAGAGGGCATCAGTGTACCATCCATGTTTAATATTGCAAGGTAATAGAGAAGCTTTGTCATTTATTTCTTTATTTATCTATACCGGAAAAACACTGATGACCAAAATGGACACATGGATAACACACTGATCCAAAACACTGACACTGGTACCAGTTTTTTACGTACATGCTTAAACACAGATGTGTGAACTGCGAGAACAGCTTCAGTGAATAGCCTGAACAGCGATGAACTCTTGAGCGTGGGAAAATCAGCTGGCATTTTTCCATGCTCAAGAGTTCATCTCAGTTCAGCCAGTGAGTGAGCGCAGACTCAGTGATATCACCACTAGTCACTGAGTCTGCGCTGGCAGCATTTCATTCATTCACCAGTTGTTTACAGTCAGGACGGTCGCATCTTAGCACCATTCTGGTTGCAAACTATATATCTCCCAGATATGGATTACGGCGTGGGACAGAACGACGGACAGGTATGGTATATTGTTTGTTTATTATTCTATGTTTTTTACAGGAGAACGCGGGCTTCGGGGAATTAGCAGAAGTTGTAAGTATGGTTTTATTAAGAACAATAAAGGAGTCTGTGTGTTTATTTCAAATGAAGGATTTTTAAAGGGATGTCTGTTTTATTTACTATTTGACTATATGGGGTTAGTAATGGGCGCGTCTAATTGACGCATCTTCATTACTAATTACTAACCTCGGGGCTTGATGACACAAGGGTGACATCAACACCCCAACTACTACCCCATATGCCACTGCTTCAGGGCAGTGGGAAGAGCAAGGCTATGTGTCTGCCCTTTCTGGGCTGGCTGAGCGCTTGTGTTTGTAGTCGGAGGGGGGGGCACTCTCCAACGGCCCCTTCCTAGGCTATAAATATCAGCTCTCAGCTGTCGGCATAGCTATTGCTGACTATAAATTATAGGGGGAACCCACGCCATCTTATATATATCTAATATATAAAGCTCAAAGTGTGTATGTATGTATGTGTGTGTGTGTGTGTGTGTGTGTCCGGGATTGGCATCCGAACCGTCGCAGCTACAGTCACAAAATTTGGCACAGTCACACGCCTGGACCCCGAGAGCGTCCTAGGCTATGTGTGAGGCGAAATTTTAACCCCGCGTGATCCAATTCACCAAACAATTTTGCCCCTGTCTACATAATGGGGCAAAAGTGTGTGCGTATCAAGCCCCGCCCTCATTATGATGTCATAATGGTTGCCATGGCGACGCTGATGTCATCATAGGTTGCAAGCCCCGCTGCTCATTATGATGGGATGGAGGATGTGTGATGGGTATATGGGCATTGGACTATGTGATGGAGGATATGTATGACGGGTATATGGGCACGGGACTATGGGATGGCGGATATGTATGATGGGTATATGGGCACTCGACTATGGGATGGCGAATATGTATGATGGGTATATGGGCATGGGACTATGGGATGAAGGATGTGTGATGGGTATATGGGCATGGGACGGCGAATATGTATGATGGGTATATGGGCACTGGACTATGGAATGGCGGATATGTATGAAGGGTATATGGGCACTCTACTATGGGATGGAGGATGTGTGATGGGTATATGGGCACTCTACTATGGGATGGAGGATATGTATGATGGGTATATATGGGCACGGGACTCTGGGATGGAGGATGTGTATGATGGGTATATGGACACTCAACTATGGGATGGAGGATATGTATGATGGGTATATGGGCACGGGCCTATGCGATGGTGGATATGTATGATGGGTATATGGGCACGGACCTATGGGATCGTGGATATGTATGATGGGTATATGGGTGTAACACCGGCGGCCGCGCCTTCTGCAGCGGCGCCCGCCGCCGCCTCCTCTTACCGGCGTCTCCGCCGCAGCACGCACTCCCGTCCTGCCTCCAGCACTGCGGCGCTCCTGCGCCCCTTCCTTAGGCCGCGGGCGCGCGCCAGCGCTTCCTCTTCTGCTGGTGGTGGGCGACGTTGATGGCTGCGCTTGTCATCTTTCTACCGGTTCCTAAGGTATTTCAGGCGTCCTCACTGTTGAGAGGACGCCTGAGGATTGTTGTGTTAACCCACGCCTTCCGGGCCTCTCTAGCCTTTATAGTTACTCCAGTGAATTCTCCTGCTTTCTCCTGTCAGCTCCCGGGTTGTCCTGCCCTCCTCCCTCGTTCTCCTTCTCCCCTGTTTTTCCTCTCCTCCAGCCTATCGCCACCCTTACCCTCCCTGGCGTCTCCTTCGTTGCATTCCTCCTGTCCCCGTGGCTATTCCCGCTCTCCCTACTTGCCTCTGCTGCCTGGGTGTTCCCCGCTTCCTATAACCTGCTCGGGCACTCCTGTCTCTGTCCTGTGACCTAGCCTCCTTCTGGTTGCTGTCCTTGAGCCGTCCCTCCTGGTACCGGCTGTCGCGGTTCTGTCCTCTGTGGTTTTGCCCCTAACGATCCCTGTATAGGGGTCGGTCATCACCTGGCGCGCTCGACCCAGGGGCTCCAGATCCGTGACCCAGAGGGTCCACTCTCGGACTTAGTCTATCCCTTGAGCGTTACAGTATCCTCAGGCCATGGACCCCGCCGGTGCAGCGGCCGCCACGCAGAAGGAACTACTGTTCCTGCGTGAGAATCAGACTCGGATAATGTCCTTTATGAAGTCTATGGACACCCGGTTATCCGCGCTGTAGACCTCCGACCCAGGGCACGCTCCCCTTCTAGGTAGTCTTCAGCAGGAGCTCGCGCAGCAGCGCGATGCCCAGTCTCACATTTTGGGTTACATGGCGTCCGTTGACGATCGACTGCTTGCCTTGCAGTCTGCTGCGGTCGCTCCCACCCCACCCCGGGACGCAGTTTCGTCTCCGCCACCCCGCCTGGGGAAGCCTCCCCGGTATGGCGGGGATCCTAAGCTATGCCGGGGTTTCCTAAACCAGTGCAGACTGCACTTTGAGCTTTTGCCCCAACAATATCCCACAGATCGCGCCAAAGTGGCGTTCATTGTATCCCATCTTGAGGGAGAAGCTCTGGCCTGGGTGAATCCTTTATGGGAGAGGGATGATCCTGTCGTGTCCAGTATCCAGATCTTTCTGGAGATGTTCCGGAGGGTGTTTGATGAACCCGGACGCTTGGCGTCTACTACCGAGGCCCTCTTTAACCTTCGCCAGGGTTCCCGTACTGTGGGTCAGAACGCCATCTGCTTTCGGACATTGTCGTCTGAACTTGGATGGAATAACGAGGCACTTGTGGGGGCCTTCTGGAGAGGTCTCTCGAGTAAAATTAAGGACGAGCTTGCCGGACGAGATACCCCGACCACTCTAGAGGATCTCATATCCCTGGCCACTCGCATAGACCTGCGGTTTTTGGAGCGCGCTCGGGAGTCGGTTAGGGAGCGGAGACCCTTCCGGCTGTATCAAGCGCCCATTCCGCGCTCTCCAGCTTCCGCTACTAGCGTCGCTCCCGAGCCCATGCAAGTAGATCGGATCAGGTTGTCCGAGCAGCGACGCAGGGAGAGGATGACGAACGGGCTCTGCCTGTACTGCGGGGGGGCCAATCACTTTGTGCGCACCTGCCCTGAGAGACCGGGAAACGCCTCCACCTAGGTCAGGTAAGAGAGGCCCCCCTAGGTGATCATGATTCCTCTCGGCCCCTTACCCTGTCAGCTTTAATTATTGCAGGTCGGGAGCGCAGATCTGTGGAGGCGTATGTGGACTCGGGTGCGGCTGGGAATTTCATCCGACAAGAAGAAGTAGATAAACTTCGGATTCCGGTGGTCTTCCTAAAAGACCCGCGTGCTATCGCCTCCGTTGATGGAAAGCCTCTCCCTGAGCTTGTCACCATGGTTACGGCCGAAGTCGACCTACAAATTGGAGCGCTTCATCATGAAAAAATAGCCTTCTACGTCCTGCCTAAATTGTCCCACGCTGCCCTCCTAGGATTACCCTGGCTTAGGCTGCACGAGCCAGTTGTCGACTGGCGCTCGGGGGAGATTCTTCGCTGGGGCCATTCCTGCCACGCACGTTGCCTGCAGTCCGTCCTTCACCCTCATTCCCTGCCTATGCCGGCCGATCTCCCGGGTCTTCCCGCACCGTACCACGCGTACGCAGACGTCTTTAGCAAGAAAGAAGCGGATTCTCTGCCTCCGCATCGGGCCTATGACTGTCCTGTCGACTTAATTCCCGGAGCCACCCCTCCCAGGGGGAGAACTTACCCCTTGTCCGCCGCAGAGACCACGGCTATGACTGAATACATACAGGAGAACTTGGCCAAGGGGTTCATTCGGAAATCCTCGTCCCCTGCTGGCGCAGGCTTTTTCTTTGTTCGGAAGAAAGACGGATCCCTTCGGCCATGTATCGACTACCGGGGCCTGAACAATATCACGGTCAAGAATCGATACCCGCTTCCGCTTATTCCGGAACTCTTCGATCGGCTGAGAGGGGCTCGGATCTTCACGAAGCTGGACCTACGGGGAGCCTACAATTTGATCCAGATCCGCGCAGGGGACGAGTGGAAGACGGCCTTCAATACCCGTGACGGTCATTATGAGTATTTAGTCATGCCGTTTGGTCTCTGCAATGCTCCGGCTGTATTCCAGGAATTTGTGAACGAGGTATTTAGGGACCTTCTCTACTCATGCGTAGTAGTGTACTTAGATGATATTCTCATCTTTTCACCAGATCTATCCTCTCATCGGAGAAGCGTACGCATGGTCCTGCATCGCCTTCGGGAGAATCACCTCTACGCCAAGATTGAGAAGTGTCTTTTTGAGCAGACCTCGCTACCCTTCTTGGATTATATAATCACAGATTCTGGTCTGAAGATGGATCCCGAGAAACTCTCTGCGGTACTCAAGTGGCCTCGTCCTATCGGTATAAAAGCCATCCAGCGTTTTCTCGGATTCGCGAACTACTACCGACAGTTTGTGCCGCATTTTTCCACGGTGACCAAGCCCATCACGGCCCTGACCCGTAAAGGAACTAAGCCGAATAGCTGGTCCTCCGAGGCTGAAGACCCCTTTTTGGCGCTGAAACGCGCCTTTGCTTCTGCACCGGTCCTACATCGGCCGGTTGCCAGCAGGCCTTTTGTTCTAGAAGTGGACGCCTCTTCCACTGGAGCTGGGGCAGTCCTTTCCCAGCAGGCTCCCTCGGGACGACTGGTTCCCTGCGGGTTCTTTTCCAAGTCCTTCTCGCCTGCAGAGTGCAATTATTCCATCGGAGACCGAGAGTTGCTGGCCATCAAGATGGCTCTAGAGGAATGGCGATACTTGCTCGAAGGGGCTGTGCATCCCTTTACTATCTTCACGGATCACAAAAATCTGGCCTATCTGCAGTCCGCTCAGAGACTCAACTCCAGACAGGCCAGGTGGGCGTTGTATTTTTCTCGGTTCGATTTCAAGCTTCTCTTCCGCCTTCTGCAGCGGCGCCTGCCGCCGCCTCCTCTTACCGGCGTCTCCGCCGCAGCACGCACTCCCGTGTTCCTCCAGCACTGCGGCGCTCCTGCGCCCCTTCCTTAGGCCGCGGGCGGGCGCCAGCGCTTCCCCTTCTGCTGGTGGTGGGCGGCGTTGAGGGCGGCGCTTGTCATCTTCCTTCCGGTTCCTAAGGTATTTCAGGCGTCCTCACTGTTGAGAGGACGCCTGAGGATTGTTGTGTTAACCCACGCCTTCCGGGCCTCTATAGCCTCTATAGTTACTCCAGTGAACTCTCCTGCTTTCTCCTGTCAGCTCCCGGGTTGTCCTGCCCTCCTCCCTCGTTCTCCTTCTCCCCTGTTTTTCCTCTCCTCCAGCCTATCGCCACCCTTACCCTCCCTGGCGTCTCCTTCGTTGCATTCCTCCTGTCCCCGTGGCTATTCCCGCTCTCCCTACTTGCCTCTGCCGCCTGGGTGTTCCCCGCTTCCTATAACCTGCTCGGGCACTCCTGTCTCTGTCCTGTGACCTAGCCTCCTTCTGGTTGCTGTCCTTGAGCCGTCCCTCCTGGTACCGGCTGTCGCGGTTCTGTCCTCTGTGGTTTTGCCCCTAACGATCCCTGTATAGGGGTCGGTCATCACCTGGCGCGCTCGACCCAGGGGCTCCAGATCCGTGACCCAGAGGGTCCACTCTCGGACTTAGTCTATCCCTTGAGCGTTACAATGGGCACTGGACTGTGGGATGGAGGATAATTATTTGTTGTAACTAACCACAGTTAGTTACTATGCCCGGGCAGCGCCGGGCTCTTCAGCTAGGATATATATTATATATATACTGTATATATCATATATACTGTGTGTATATATATATATATATATATATATATATATATATACTGTATATATATATATATATATTATCCGTAGAATGTAAGTCCGCAAGGACAGGGTCCTCTCCCCTCTGTACCAGTCTGGGAATTAATGGCGCTATATAAATAAAAAATAATAATATATATCTTTATCTAATATATAAAGCTCAAGTGTGTGTATGTATGTATGTACTGTATGTATGTATGTCCGGGATTGGCATCCACACCATCGCAGCTACAGCCACAAAATTTGGCACAGTCACGCGTCTGGACCCCGAGAGTGTCCTAGGCTATGTTGTGAGGCGAAATTTTAACTCCGCGTGTTCCAATTCACCAAACATTTTTGCCCCTATCTACATAATGGGGAAAAAGTGTGTGTGTATCAAGCCCCGCCCTTCATTATGATGTCATAATGGTTGACTATGGGATGGAGGATGTGTGATGGGTATATGGGCACTGGACTATGGGATGGAGGATATGTATGACGGGTATATGGGCACAGGACTATGGGATGGAGGATGTGTGATGGGTATATGGGCACTGGACTATGGGATGGAGGATATGTATGACGGGTATATGGGCATGGGACTATGGGATGGCGGATATGTATGATGGGTATATGGGCACGGGACTATGGGATGGAGGATATGTATGATGGGTATATGGGCATGAGACTATGAGATGAAGGATGTGTGATGGGTATATGGGCTCTCGACTATGAGATGGCGAATATGTATGATGGGTATATGGGCATGGAACTATGGGATGGAGGATGTGTGATGGGTATATGGGCACTCGACTATGGGATGGAGGATATGTATGATGGGTATATGGGCACGGGCCTATGGGATCGTGGATATGTATGATGGGTATATGGGCACGGGACTATGGGATGGAGGATAATTATAATTTGCTATAACTAACCACAGTTAGTTACTATGCCCAGGCCGCGCCGGGCTCTTCAGCTAGTATATATATATATATATATATATATATACAGGGGTTGGACAAAATAATGGAAACACCTAACGTTTTGGCATCATAATCTTCGAACATGTTATAAACATGCAAACCGTGACATATGGTAATGTTTTGTAGTTGATTATTTGTGTTATGTGATATGGATATGTGTATGGAAATTAACTGTTTGTTTTGCAGAATTGTAAGAACATTGATGAAAACCTGATACCAATGGCAGACCTCTCGGATTTTCAAAGAGGCCAAATTGTTGGTGCTCGTATGGCAGGCGCTAGTGTAACAGAAAGTGCCCGAGTGCTTGGCATGTCAAGAGGTACTGTCTCCAAAGTAATGACTGCATTTGAAAAACGTCCGCAGCAAAGCACAGGTCCGGCCAAAAGTTGAAGTTGACTGAGAGAGACCGTCGGACTCTAAAGCGAATTGTGATAGAGGATCGCAAGACCACGGCTCCGAAAATCACTGCTGAGCTCAATGAACACCTACAGAACCCAGTTTCCACGAAAATTGTTCGTCGGGAGCTGCACAAATCTGGATTCCACGGAAGAGCTGCTCTCAATGACAAATGTTTCCAAGCGTTTAGAGTGGTGTAGAAACCTCCAGAATTGGTCCCTCGAGCAGTGGAAACATGTGATATTCTCAGACGAATCATCGTTTACCCTATTTCTGACCTCCGGCCGAGTGTACGTTTGGAGACAGCCGAAAGAAGCATTCCATCCAGACTGCCTTCTCCCAACCGTAAAACATGGCAGAGGTTCTCTCATGATCTGGGGTGCTATTTCGTGGAGATCCGCCGGGCCAATGATATCCCTTCATGGAAGGATTAACAGCCGCGATTATTTAGGCATTTTGGGCAACCAAGTGCATCCTATGGTTCAAGCACTGTTCCCGGAGGGGAACGCCATCTTTCAGGATGATAATGCACCAATTCATACAGACAAATCCACCAAGTATGACTGGGACACATGGTATCAATTATTACCTGTAATTATACTCGCCATGTATCCACACGGATTTGTGATGCCTATCATCAACTACATAACATATCTGCAACAACAAAAATAATCAAAAGGCACTTTTATCAATGTATAGAAAAAAGTTTTTATTGTTAGAAAAACACAATCATTACATATCACCAACTGAAGGGACAAGGGGAAATAGACATACACATATGTATAGTGTGATTACACACAAGAAAATGACGCACACATCCAACACATAGAGGATAGTACACATTGTGTGTCCATTAGGGTGACCGGATCTCATATGGGGGGGAAAAAATGTCAGAATCTTGTTCGTCTGGACCCCACAAAACGATTCCCCTTTCCAGATATTGAGAGAGCCAAAATTTGAGCTCGATCAAACGACGTTAACCCGTGCCGCTCGTCGCTCAAAGTTTGAAAAAATCCAAATTGAGGTATTTTAAGATTTAGGTATTTTGCATAGTCTGTTAGACTATAAAGAATGTGACAACAACATTGCAGAAATAGCCCTGACCAAATTTTCGAACCATTTGTGGTATTTGAATGCAGAGTTGGTGGGATTATCGTTTTTTGATCCCACCATTACAGACAATGAAAAGTTGTTAATGGCTAATAAATTGCTCAGTAGCACAGATGAACCATCAGAGCACGCTAACCTACATGAGTTGATAATTTTACATAGTTATCTAATCTATTCTAGAGCTTTTGTTAAAGTAGTTTTTGAAACATCAGAATATAATGCTCGGCATTTGCTTACAACTTGCAGGACATATTGCTTTTGTTCTTCATCTTTTGTCAGAAGGTCGTTAAAGTCGGTTACTTCCTACCTCTTTTAATTTTTCTTTCCTAACTTTTGGATTTACAACCCTAGCGTGCTCTGATGGTTCATCTGTGCTACTGAGCAATTTATTAGCCATTAACAACTTTTCATTGTCTGTAATGGTGGGATCAAAAAACGATAATCCCACCAACTCTGCATTCAAATACCACAAATGGTTCGAAAATTTGGTCAGGGCTATTTCTGCAATGTTGTTGTCACATTCTTTATAGTCTAACAGACTATGCAAAATACCTAAATCTTAAAATACCTCAATTTGGATTTTTTCAAACTTTGAGCGACGAGCGGCACGGGTTAACGTCGTTTGATCGAGCTCAAATTTTGGCTATCTCAATATCTGTAAAGGGGAATCGTTTTGTGGGGTCCAGACGGACAAAATTCCGACATCGATTTTTTGCTGTCACCCTAGTGTCCATTAATTACATAACCATCCAAATATGGTTGCTAATTACCGTATCCGAAATAGACAATCCTCAGGTGGCAAAAAATAATGATATTGCCATATCATATAAATAATTGTATCAAAATTTACCCCTGAGGTTGTACCTTATAACAACATCTAGTATAAAGAGACCATATTCTAGATGTCTAGTTTTACTTAGCATCTACCCCTGTAATAGCCATAATGGCCGCTATAAACAAAAGACACTGCCCAATATATAATACTGAATATTGGTTTTGGGTTCAAGACCTGGGAGACTCCCAGAAAAAAAAGTTGTGTAATTGCTTATTACTTTTATAGGAGCAAAAAAAAATATTTTTCTTCACTTCAGTATACAGGCACCAGCCCCGGACTGGCAATCTGCCGAGGCGGGAATATGCCCTTGTCAGCACATGAAAGCGCGCATGGCGGCCACGGCAGCCCTTGTTATAACGTGTGCATGGCGGCTCTTTTCATGATGCACGCACAGTGGCCGCAGCAGCCCTTGTCAGCACAGGCTTTATTCAAAAGTTTTTTTCCGCTCACTGGTACCAGGGAAATTCAGAATCCGCTCTTCTGCATGTCCAACACTGCACGTGCTGCAGCTCCTCATCCATCCCCCATCTACATTTATGTATATGCAGCATTCACAGTTTTAACTGTATCATGTACAGTATATAAAATATATAGGTGATACTGCTGCTGCATATAATTGCAGTATCACCTATAAAATGCATATAGACTGTTGTATATACATTACACAGTATAGGTGATACTGTGACTGTTATAAATACAATATGTAGGTGATGATGCTACTGCTGTATATAATTGCAATATCACCTATATAATGTATATACAGCAGTATTAATATCACCTATATATTGTATATACAGCAATCCCAGTATCATCTAAATATTGTATTGTATAAACAGCAGTCTGTATACATTATATAGGTGATACTGCAAATATACCGACCAGTTGCTGTAATATAAATAGACTGCTGTGCATAATTGCAGTAACACCTACATAACATATATGCAGCAGTCACAGTATCACCTACGTAATGTATTTACACCAATCTGTATACAATATATAGGTAATACTACTGTAGTTACATTATTTTTTATTTATTTATTTTACTCATATATAGCGCTATTCCACAGCGCTTTACAGACAATATTTTATAAGTAATACCGTGACTATAGGCAGCAGTCACAGTATCACCTACATAACATATAGTTTTATATATATATATATATATATATATATATATATATATATACACACAGTATATATATATGAAATATATAATGTATATATTCAGCAGCCGTGGTGTCTCCTATACCATATATATGTGTCTCCTATTTGATGTATCATAATATAGTATGTATATGTATACATATATCATATAAATATAATAACATATAAACTAGGATGGGGAATATTAGTACAGAATTGACCACATTTTTTGCTTCGATTTTTTTATTCTATTTTCCTCCTCTAAAACCTTGGTGCGTCTTATGGTCCGGTGCATCTTATAATCCGAAAAATATGGCAGATGTAACTCCACCCACTCAGAACACATATTTAATAGGTATCCATTTAGGATCCAAAAAGAGCCTTCTCTTTTTGGTGAGCGGAGCCATGAGAGCCGGATCACCAAAAAGAGCCGGACTGCCCATCACTAGTTTCCGCAGCAGGAATGCACTAAAAATGCATGTGATCCACATATGACTGTATCAATAACCTTTTATAAAAGCCAAACACCAGGAAGTATCAAAAACAAAATAGCTTTATTTAAAACCTGACATACCAAAAGTGACAAAGACTGAAGCGTCAAAAACGCATTAAATATGCATCGAAAAAACAAACTCAAAAATGCAATGAAAAAATGAAAAGTAATACATGCAGAAATGATGCAGAAAATTTCCAACATCTAAAGCGCTCCAAATATTCATTGTGAGAACGTAGCCTAATGTCCAATGGGCAGGAGATTTCTACAAATCCCATCCACTTTGCTGGAAATACAAGATGCTGTGTTTTGGTACAGCGAAAATATGCAGCGTCCAATACTCATCAGGGGAACATATCCTCAAGATGAGACACGTTTTGTCCTTACAGCCTTCATACTGCTTTACCTTTCAGACCGGTTCATCTTATTTGGATGAGTTTGCTGTATGGTCTTTAATCGTCCAGTCTTTAGTTGTTCCATAGATTCAAGGATAGAATCAAGGACTTATTGCTTTGTATATCAGGGTTAAATGCTTTTCTTCATATTGTTTCCCTTAGGCTATGTGCACACGTTGCGGATTCTGCTGCGTTTCTGCAGCGTTTTTGGCCCTGCGGAAACGCAGCAGTTCCGCAGACATGGTACAGTACCATGTTAGCCTATGGCATTTCAAATACGCTGTGCTCACGCTGCGGCTTTTTCCGCGCGGTTTTGCTGCGGTTTACAAACCACAGCATGTCAATTGTTTGGGTGGATTCCGCAGCGGTTTCACACCTTTAACATAGTAGAGGTGTGAAACCGCAGGGCAAAACTGCAGGCTAATCCGCAGGAAAACCGCAGGTCACTTTATCTGCAGTTTTACCTGCGGATCCGCGCGGAAAAACCCGCAGGTGAATCCGCAGCGTGTGCACATAGCCTTATTCTTTTATTCGCTCTCTGACATTGATAAATAAATGTAATTTTCGTATGCTTAGATGGTGTGATCAAGTTGTTTTTTTTTATGGAGGGGTTACATTTACAAGGTTATAGCAAATCTCATGGTTTTGCAAAAAACAAAACCGCACTTTGCTTCAGTCCTGTGAGAGTGATGGTAGAGAAATAACCAGGTCTGTACTGCACCCTCTGATTATAGTCATTGCTGTCACATTACATAAACTTTGGGTGGGACTGCAACTTCCATTTCAGTCCAGTAGATGGCACATGAGCACGGAAATGGAAGTCCGTGCTGTCGAATGTACCGCATACAGTGTGTGTCAATAATATAGAGAATAATTACTATTTTCTATTTTTTTATCTCATATTGGCCCTCTAGTAGTCCACTGATTGCCACGAGTCTGACTTTAGAAACCACTGGTGTTTGGCTTTTATCAATAAATTTGTCATAATGAGAGACATTTTCCGCTATTGCGCTCTATGCCAGCCACACGCCCTAGGGAATAGCAAAAGAGACTGTCTTCATATAATAACCACTGTAAGTAGTTTGATGGATTCCTGAGTCATGTTGTTCACTAATGTTACCTATTACCATTGAAATGAAAGGGATAGGTGTCCTACCACTGGGATCCGCTCCGATCAGCAGATTGGGGAATTTTTTTTATCCCCAACAGGAAATTTTTAACCCTGTTACTGAAATGCGCCACAGCACTTATGCCCGACCACTGCTCTATTCGTTCTCTATACGCCCTAGAAGGAATGAATGGCGAGACGGTCGAGCACTATCCATTCCGACAGGGGTAAAAGTTCCCCATTCTGACTATCGGTTTGGATGCCAATGGTCAGACCCCCACCGATAACTTGCTTTCACCCAACAATCCCTTTTAGGAAACATTTTCATACATTCACCATCTGTAGTAATATTTCATGGCGTGTGGATTATTTTTTGATAGTTGTGTATATAATGTCTTCAGGTTTGGTACACAGAAGAGTAAATATATGCTCTCCGCTTGTGGAATTTCATGCCAGTGATCAATAGTTTGCAGTCAGTGCACCATGGGCTACCATTCTTCCTCAAACAAGCCCTCCAGACCACTAGGTGAGATTTATTTGGTCTCCATGACAATTACTCTCGGTTATTGATAGGTCACACTGTGTGTGCATTAGTCTGTTTAACCCTTAGACATCTCTTTCTTCTGATCCTTGCTGACTCTAAATGAAGTCTGTTTTTTAATTACAAATCAAAATATATAACAATTCTTTAATAACATAATGTGCATATGTACTAATCCTGCAATGTAGACTGAAGGAGGGCAGATCTCATTGTGGTATGATTTTGCATAGTTCTCTGAACGTGACCATTTAGTAATTCGCCCCCTACCTCTCCCCCCCCCCCCATTGTGGTGGCTCTATTCACATATATTTGCCATTTGCCGTGATCTCGCTACAATGTTCATCACTCCTGTAAAGTCAGATTCTGTAAGATTCCCACTTGCTGTGCCCTGACACCTCCTAGTTGACTCGCTTCTTCTGGCACACAAGTCATTTTAACGAATGATTTTTGGATTAGCAAGATTTTCATGGTGACAGTGACACTAAATATAATTCGGAGCTCAGAGTTTATTGGATTTATGACATAGTGACAGACAAAATTGAAAGTAGTGAAATGATCTTAAAGGGATATCAGCCCTTAAATGAATGAGTGAATTTTTGAGGTCAGCATTCACCTCTGCATAAAAATAATTACACAGTGGCTGATTTGACGTTCATCATTAAATTTTCATCACTGCTAAATAGGGATGAGCTTTCCGATATTGAAATATCGGAAATCGGCCCGATATTTGCGATATCGGAATGCCGATATTTTTTTCACATCGGAAATCGGAAAGCAGAAGAAGACTAAGCATGGTTTAAAGGGAGTGTATCCGTTCCTCCACGTGGTGCTCCTGGAAACTCCCTGCAAAGCAAGGTGAGCTGAACGCAGACACATGTCAGTCAAAGGGCATATTGACACCACCACTGGCAGTTTTAATTTAATAATGTAAAATCACTAACCCTTACCCTAACTATCCCTAACCCTTAACCCTTACCCTAACCCTACTAACCCTAACCCTAGCCCCTAACCCTGCTAACCATTAGCATAACCGTAACCCTACTATCCCTAACCCCTAACCCTAACCCTACTAATCATAAGCATAACCCTAAACCCTAACCCTACTAACCCTAACCCTACTAACTATAAGCATAACCCTAACTGTAAACCCTGACTCTACTAACCCTAACCCCTTACCCTAACCCTACTAACCCTCACCCTAAACCCTAACCCCTCACCCTAACCCTACTAATCCTAACCCCTCACCCTAACCCTACTAACCATAACCCTAAACCCTAACCCTAACCCTACTAACTATAAGCATAACCCTAACCGTAAACCCTGACTCTACTAACCCCTAATCCTTACCCTAACCCTACTAACCCTAACCCTACTAACCATAACCCCTAACCCTACTAACCATAACCCCTAACCCTACTAACCTTAACCACTAACCATAACCCCTAACCCTACTAACCTTAACCCCTAACCCTACTAACCATAAGCATAACCCTTAACCCCTAACCCTACTAACAATAAGCATAACCCTAACCGTAAACCCTGACTCTACTAACGCTAACCCCTAATCCTTACCCTAACCCTAACCCCTAACCATAACCCTACTAATCCTAACCCCTAACCCTACTAAACATAACCATAACCCCTAACCCTAATAACCCTAACCCTACTAACCATAAACATTACCCTAACCCTAGCTAACCTTAACCATAACCCTAACCCTACTAACCCTAACCCTACTAACCATAAGCATAACCCTAACCCCTAACCCTACTATCCATAAGCATAACCCTAACCCTACTGACCCTAACCATAACCCTAACTAACCCTAACCCCTAACCCTAAACCTTACCCTACTAACCATAAACCCTAACCCTACCCCAACTAATCCTAACCCAAAGAAAAAACACCGCTGTTAAGAAGATGATGACCAGTTTTCCTGCTACAGCTTTCGCTCTGTGCATTTTTCTAGCAATTTTTTTGCGCCTCTGCAAACTCCTTCCCCATTATCCTGAGGTGTTTCCCCTCCATTTCATCCATTATATAGCACTGTAGTGGTCATTTTGTAATTCCGATTTTTTTCTCCCATTGACTTGCATTGATATCGGAAATCGGAAATTCCGATATCCGATATTTTTTCAATATCGGAAATCGGAATTCCGATACGATATCGGGCAATATCGCTCATCCTTACTGCTAAATATTCAGCAATGCCATCTTAACCATCACTACCAGTGTTTCATTCGTACATTACATGAATGCACTAAATATATGTGTGTATGTATAATATATACACTCACTGGCCACTTTATTAGGTACACCATGCTAGTAACGGGTTGGACCCCCTTTTGCCTTCAGAACTGCCTCAATTCTTCGTGGCAGAGATTCAACAAGGTGCTCGAAGCATTCCTCAGAGATTTTGGACCATATTGACATGATGGCATCACACAGTTGGCGCAGATTTGTCGGCTGCACATCCCTGATGCGAATCTCCCGTTCCACCACATCCCAAAGATGCTCTATTGGATTGAGATCTGGTGACTGAGGAGGCCATTTGAGTACAGTGAACTCATTGTCATGTTCAAGAAACCAATCTGAGATGATTCGAGCTTTATGACATGGCGCATTATCCTGCTGAAAGTAGCCATCAGATGCCTGTTCTTAGCTGAGAGGAGTGGTACCCAGTGTGGTCTTCTGCTGCTGTAGCCCATCTGCCTCAAAGTTCGACGCACTGTGCGTTCAGAGATGCTCTTCTGCCTACCTTGGTTGTAACGGGTGGCAATTTGAGTCACTGTTGCCTTTCTATCAGCTCGAACCAGTATGCCCATTCTCCTCTGACCTCTGGCATCAACAAGGCATTTCCGGCCACAGAACTGCCGCTCACTGGATTTTTTTTCTTTTTCGGACCATTCTCTGTAAACCCTAGAGATGGTTATGCGTGAAAATCCCAGTAGATCAGCAGTTTCTGAAATACTCAGACCAGCCCTTCTGGCACCAACAATCTTGCCACGTTCAAAGGCACTCAAATCACCTTTCTTCCCCATACTGATGCTCGGTTTGAACTGCAGGAGATTGTCTTGACCATGTCTACATGCCTAAATGCACTGAGTTGCCGCCATGTGATTGGCTGATTAGAAATTAAGTCTTAACACACAGTTGGACAGGTGTACCTAATAAAGTGGCCAGTGAGTGTATATATACACTGCTCAAAAAAATAAAAGGAACACTCAAATAACACATCCTAGATCTGAATGAATGAACTATTCTATTGAATACTTTGTTCTGTACAAAGTTGAATGTGCTGACAACAAAATCATCAATGGAAATCAAATTTATTAACCAATGGAGGCCTGGATTTGGAGTCACACACAAAATTAAAGTGGAAAGCTGAGAGTGTGTGGACCCCATCTGGAATGTAATGTCCTTAAAACAAGTCAAAATGAGGCTCAGTATTGTGTGTGGCCTCCCTACAACGCCTGGGCATGCTCCTGATGAGGCGGCGGATGGTCTCCTGAGGGATCTCTCAGACCTGGACTAAAGCATCCGCCAACTCCTGGACAGTCTGTGGTGCAACATGACGTTGGTGGATAGAGCGAGACATGATGTCCCAGATGTGCTCAGTTGGATTTAGGTCTGGGAAACAGGCGGGCCAGTCCATAGCTTCAATGCCTTCATCTTGCAGGAACTGCTGACACACTCCAGCCACATGAGGTCTGGCATTGTCCTGCATTAGGAAGAACCCAGGGCCAACCGCACCAGCATATGGTTTCACAAGGGGTCTGAAGATCTCATCTCGGTAACTAATGGCAGTCATGCCACCTCTGGCAAGCACATGGAGGGCTGTGCGGCCCTCCAAAGAAATGCCACCCCACATCATTACTGACCCACTGCCAAACTGGTAATGCTGAAGGATGTTGCAGGCAGCAGATTGCTCTCCACGGTGTCTCCAGACTCTGTCACGTCTGTCACATTTGCTCAGTGTGAACCTGCTTTCATCTGTAAAGAGCACAGGGCGCCAGTGGCGAATTTGCCAATCCTGGTATTCTTTGGCAAATGCCAAGCGCCCTGCACGGTGTTGGGCTATGAGCACAACACCCATCTGTGGACGTCAGGCCCTCAGAGCATCCTCATGGAGTCAGTTTCTAACCATTTGTGCAGACACATGCACATTTGTGGCCTGCTGGAGGTCATTTTGCAGGGCTCTGGCAGTGCTCCTCCTGTTCCTCCTTGCACAAAGGCGGAGGTAGCGGTCCTGCTGCTTGGTTGTTGCCCTCCTATGGCCCCCTCCACGTCTCCTGGTGTACTGGCCTGTCTCCTAGTAGCGCTTCCAGCCTCTGGACACTACGCTGACAGACACAGCAAACCTTCTTGCCACAGCTCGCATTGATGTGCCATCCTGGATGAGCTGCACTACCTGAGCCACTTGTTTAAGTTGTAGAGTCCGTCTCATTCTACCATGAGTATGAAAGCACAACCAACATTCAAAAGTGACCAAAACATCAGCCAGAAAGCATTGGTACTGAGATGTGGTCTGTGGTCCCCACTTGCAGAACCATTCCTTTATTGAGGGTGTCTTGATAATTGCCAATAATTTCCATCTGTTGTCTATTCCATTTGCACAACAGCATGTGAAATTGATTGTCAATCAGTGTTGCTTCCTAGGTGGACAGTTTGATTTCACAGAAGTTTGATTTACTTGGAGTTATATTCTATTGTTTAAGTGTTCGCTTTATTTTTTTGAGCAGTACATATATATATATATATATATATATATATATATATATACATACAGTTGTGGCCAAAAGTATTGACACCCCTGCAATTTTGTCAGATAATACTCAGTTTCTTCCTGAAAATGATCGCAAACACAAATTCTTTGGTATTATTATCTTCATTTAATTTGTCTTAAATGAAAAAACATAAAAAGAATTGTCCTAAAGCCAAATTGGATATAATTCCACACCAAACATAAAAAAGAGGGTGGACAAAAGTATTGGCACTGTTCGAAAAATCATGTGATGCTTCTCTAATTTGTGTAATTAACAGCACCTGTAACTTACCTGTGGCACCTAACAACAGGTGTTGGCAATAACTAAATCACACTTGCAGCCAGTTGACATGGATTAAAGTTGACTCAACCTCTGTCCTGTGTCCTTGTGTGTACCACATGAAACATGGAGAAAAGAAAGAAGACCAAAGAACTGTCTGAGGACTTGAGAAACCAAATTGTGAGGAAGCATGAGCAATCTCAAGGCTACAAGTCCATCTCCAAAGACCTGAATGTTCCTGTGTCTACTGTGCGCAGTGTCATCAAGAAGTTTAAAGTCCATGGCACTGTGGCTAACCTCCCTAGATGTGGATGGAAAAGAAAAATTGACAAGAGATTTCAACGCAAGATTGTGCGGATGTTGGATAAAGAACCTCGACTAACATCCAAACAAGTTCAAGCTGCCCTGCAGTCCGAGGGTACAACAGTGTCAACCCGTACTATCCGTCGGCGTCTGAATGAAAAAGGACTGTGGTAGGAGACCCAGGAAGACCCCACTTCTTACTCCGAGACATAAAAAAGCCAGGCTGGAGTTTGCCAAAACTTACCTGAAAAAGCCTAAAACGTTTTGGAAGAATGTTCTCTGGTCAGATGAGACAAAAGTAGAGCTTTTTGGGCAAAGGCATCAACATAGAGTTTACAGGAGAAAAAAAGAGGCATTCAAAGAAAAAAACACAGTCCCTACAGTCAAACATGGCGGAGGTTCCCTGATGTTTTGGGGTTGTTTTGCTGCCTCTGGCACTGGACTGCTTGACCATGTGCATGGCATTATGAAGTCTGAAGACTACCAACAAATTTTGCAGCATAATGTAGGGCCCAGTGTGAGAAAGCTGGGTCTCCCTCAGAGGTCATGGGTCTTCCAGCAGGACAATGACCCAAAACACACTTCAAAAAGCACTAGAAAATGGTTTGAGAGAAAGCACTGGAGACTTCTAAGGTGGCCAGCAATGAGTCCAGACCTGAATCCCATAGAACACCTGTGGAGAGATCTAAAAATGGCAGTTTGGAGAAGGCACCCTTCTAATATCAGGGACCTGGAGCAGTTTGCCAAAGAAGAAGGGTCTAAAATTCCAGCAGAGCATTGTAAGAAACTCATTGATGGTTACCGGAAGCGGTCGGTCGCAGTTATTTTGGCTAAAGGTTGTGCAACCAAGTATTAGGCTGAGGGTGCCTATACTTTTGTCTGGCCCATTTTTGGAGTTTTGTGTGAAATGATCAATGTTTTGCTTTTTGCTTCATTCTCTTTTGTGTTTTTTCATTTAAGATAAATTAAAAAAATTAAATGAAGATAATACCAAAGAATTTGTATTTGCAATAATTTTCAGGAAGAAACTGAGTATTATCTGACAAAATTGCAGGGGTGTCAATACTTTTGGCCACAACTGTATATATATATGTGTATATACACATATATATTGTATTTTTCGGATTATAAAATGCACTTTTTCCCTAAATTTGGGGGGAAAATAGGGGTGCGCCTTCTAATGTGGATATACCTTACTGTCCGTGGTGGAGCAGGGCCTGCAGGTCGCAGGCTGGGATAAGGGGGTGTTCCGATGTGCGCCGCTGCGATGCGGTGGCCTCCTGGAAAATGGCTGCCAGGGGCGGCGTATGCTCAGATTGAGATCTCGGCAACGAGATAGGCCACCGCATCGCAGTAATGGATGTATGGGGGGGATCACCGGGCTCTCACAAAATGCCGGCGGAGCCCCCCGCACCACAGAGCACCGCAGCCATTTTGACCTGCAGCGGCGCACATTGGACAGTACAGTCATGGCTGAAATTGTAGACACTATTGAAATGGTTGCAGAAAATTAAGTATTTCTATCAGAAGATAACTGCAATTATACATGTTTATTTCCTTCATGTGTACTGGAACAGCACTGGAAAAACACTAAAAAAGGCAGAATTGACATAATTTCACACAAAACCTCAAAATTGGTCCGGAAAAAATTGTCAGCAGCTTTCAAAAATTTTGGGTAAACTACTGTGTTATAAATCACACCTGAAACATAAAAAGGGAAGAAGCTGGTCAATTTTACATTGTGTGTCTGTGTGTGCCACACTAAGCATGGAGAACAGAAAGAGAAGAAAACTGGTTGAGGACGTAAGAACCAAAGTTATTGAAAATATCAACAATCTCAAGCTTACAAGTCAATCGTCAGAGATCTTGATGTTCCTTTGCCCATGGTGCACAACATAACTAAGACGTTTACAACCCATGGCACTATAGCTAATCTCCTTAGACGTGGACAGCAGAGAAAAATTGATGTAAGATTGCAACGTAGGATAATCCACATGGTGGTAATTAGCCCCAATGAAGTTGCAAAGAAATTTAAGCTGACCTGCAGGCCCAGGGTGCATCAGTGTCAGTGCAAACAATCCAGCGACATTTGAATAAAATTAAATGCTATGACAGGAGACCCAGGAGGATCCCACTGCTGACACAGACATAAAAAGCTAGGCTGCAGTTTGCCAAAATGTACGTGAGTAAGCCAAAATCCTTCTGGGAAAGCGTCTTATAGACCAATAAAAACAAGAGAGAGCTTTTTGGTAAAAGACATCCTTCCACTTCTTACTGAAAACAGAGTGAGCCCTATTAAGAACTTACAGTACAGAACACAGTACCAACAGTCAAATATGGTGGAGCTTCAAAGATGTTTTGGGGTTATTTTACTGCCTCTAGCACTGGGTGCCTTGACTGTGAGCAAGGCATCGTGAAATCTGAAGATTACCAAAGGATTTTGGGTCAAAATGTAGTGTTCAGTGTCAGAAAGCTGGGCTTATATGCCCATGACACTACTACGAGATAAGGTTGCATCTTAAGAGACGACATATAGTCTCTCCACCAGGGGTTCTTTTCGGGTGTTTATTGTGTTTGTGTTTTTTCTGTGTATCCTCGTCATGGACTAGGGTTTTTCAGGGTGTTTTAGGGTCACTGACGTTGAGCGGGGGCGCCACATCGTCAACAACTAGGGTGCCAACCTCCGCGGCCAGGAAGGGACTTGTTAGGGCCTATTAGGGCGAGTGTAGTGGCCCTGAGTACTTACTATTCTCTGTCTAGTGTTTTTGTAAATTATCACCCTGTACCCTATGAACTGGGATTGTCTAGGTTTTAATTATTGAATAAAAAGTAAAGTTTTAGGGGTCATTTTCTTGTTGCTACCTTGGTTTTCTTTTTGCCTTGATCCTAAAAATAT
Organism: Dendrobates tinctorius; assembly: GCF_039654945.1. Classification (NCBI taxonomy): domain Eukaryota; kingdom Metazoa; phylum Chordata; class Amphibia; order Anura; family Dendrobatidae; genus Dendrobates; species Dendrobates tinctorius. Next base: position 646,899 of record NW_027361732.1, read on the forward strand.
TTTTTTGAGGTTTTTTGTTTCAAGCAGTCACAGGACCTACGGTCATGTGACTGCAAGGGGGCGGGGCTTAGCGTCCTGCTTTCAGAAATGGCAGGACACTATACAGAAATACTCAGAGTCAGGCAAAATGGAGGTCATACACAGAGATATCAGTAAAGTACCAGGGATGAGACAGAACGGATAGTCAGGGCCAAGCAGAAGTCAAAACCAAACAGACATAGAAGGTACCAAGCAGAATCCAAAGCGATATCCAGAGAACAGACCGAGTCATACACAGAGAATCAAGTAACCAGAACACAGCACAAACATACTCAGGGGTCACCACACAATGCCAAGGGCGAAAGTATAACTGACAGGGATTGGAGTATCTCAGGGCAATAAAAAGCTCTGCCTGAACCAAAGAGAGGCCACAATAATTAACCCCAGGTGTACAGGTCAAAGCCTGCACTGAGCTCAAGACATTAACCCCTGACGTGCAGGTCAAAACCTGCACTGGGATCATGACAGTATCAGTTTACTGGGTGCAACATTTGTGACACAGAGTTTTTAGATGTAGCATGCAGCAGAGCTCAAAAGCTAACCTCGCCCACACCAGGCTCTCTATGTACATTGTATATTGACTATGACAGGCTAATCAAAGGGTGGGGCGTGGTCAGGGCTCATGTGCAGTGATTGTCTCCTGGTGATAAAACCTTCATTGTATGGAAACACACAGGCTATTAAGTAACAAATCCTTGAAATTTGTGTTTCAGCTGTTATATTATAGTGTCGTCAGATGACATGGCAAAAACCTGCTGTTAATAAAAAGTTAGAACATTTACTTACATAGCATGGCGCCTTCTAGTGTATAGCAATGTGCCCTCTATCTAGATAGCTGAGTGTTGGTGGACACATGTGCCTAATCATTATCCCCCCACAGCAGGGTCTCTGTATAGTGATTTACTGTTCATCGCAGAGATGCCTATAGAAATAGCTCTGCCCTGCTTGTCAGGGATGAAACATGGTCACTGGAGATCTTGGCTGTATACATGAGAAGCCTCCTTCTCAGCTTGTTAGGTTTGTAAATGCCTATATCCTCCCAACTCACATGAACCCAGCGCACACCCACTCTGCCGTTACTTGTCTTATTTTTTATTGGTTTATTAAGGAAGTGATATTGACACCGCCACACTATATACAGTTTCACTTAAAAGGGAATGTATCATCTGAAAATTGTCTATTATTTATGTCAGTATTTTTTTACATTGTTGGCAATTTTTTGGTCTATATCACAAAGTGTATTAAAATTAATAATATTCTTTATTTTTATATAGTGCTAACATATTCCGCATCGCTTTACAGTTTGCACACATCCCCGATGGGGCTCACAATCTAAATTCCCTATCAGTATGTCTTTGGAATGTGGGAGGAAACTGAAGTACCCAAAGGAAACCCACGCAAAAACGGGGAGAACATACAAACTCCTTGCAGATGTTGTCCTTGGTGGGATTCGAACCCAGGACTCCAGTGCTGCAATGCTATCCACTGAGCCACCGTGCACCCCCTAATAGAAGTCTTGCAATTTTCACTCTAGCCACTGGTGTTTTTTTAGACTTCTTAGATTTTCAAGAAACAACGTGTGCGTTAGCCACAAAGAACAGATTCTGATTTGATCTTTTGTAGTGAAGCATCTAATGAGCGTATGCTGATTGGTGAAAGGTTGGATCCTGTATTACCAGCTGTGTATAGAGATGTTACCTGTGACTAATCCTGCCTCTGATGATAAGGAGCCTGCTGAAAACTGTTACTAAAAGGACAGGAACTGCAAGTCTAAAGAAGCCCCAGTGGCCAGTGTGAAGATAGCAAGATCAGATTTTTTTGTTTAAATAAAGATTATGTTGGAAAAAAACAAGACAAAAACCTGATTAAACTCCTCTGCCATAGGGGGAAAGAGACTGACACTGTCTGGTTTGCACCTACTGCAGAACAGACTAGCACCTAGGTGGCCACATGAGGACAACCCCCCCCCCCCCAAGGATATTAAAAAGTATTTTCTTGCTAGAAACACAGTAAATGTCCACTATTAACAACCTTTCTGGACTTATAATATGAAAATGATTCATTGGACGTTGTCCAATACTAGCCGCAGTGTGTTGCAGTATTGGGGTGTATTCTTGAGAAATATTATTGGTATATACTGTATACTTTATATTATATTTTTGCAAGGTAGGAGGTATAACGGGAGAATACCTAATTATTTTTTCACTGTTTGATAATAGATATAGACTATATTATACCCTATGAGGAGGGCAGCATTATTCCCTATGAGGGGGGCAGTATTATACCCTATGAGGAGGCAGCATTATACCTTATGAGGAGGGCAGCATTATTCCCTATGAGGGGGGCAATATACCCTATGAGGGGGTGCATTATTCCCTATGAGGGGGGCAGTATTATACCCTATGAGGAGGCAGCATTATACCCTATGAGGGGGTGCATTATTCCCTATGAGGGGGGCAGTATTATACCCTATGAGGGGGCAGCATTATACCCTATGAGGGGGGCAGTATTATACCCTATGAGGAGGCAGCATTATACCCCACGAGGAGGGCAGCATTATTCCCTATGAGGGGGGCAGTATTATACCCTATGAGGGGGGCAGTATTATACCCTATGAGGGGGGCAGTATTATACCCTATGAGGGGGCAGCATTATACCCTATGAGGGGGTGCATTATTCCCTATGAGGGGGTGCATTATTCCCTATGAGGGGGGCAGTATTATACCCTATGAGGGGGTGCATTATACCCTATGAGGGGGTGCATTAAACCCTATGAGGGGGTGCATTATGCCCTATGAGGGGGGCAGTATTATACCCTATGAGGGGGGCAGTATTATACCCTATGAGGTGGTGCATTATACCCTATGAGGGGGTGCATTATACCCTACGAGGGGGTGCATTATACCCTATGAGGGGGGCAGTATTATATTCTATGAGATGGCTGTATTATATTCTATGAGATGGCTGCATTATATTCTATGAGGGGTCTACCTTATATTCTATGAGGGGGCTGCTTTATATTCTATGAGGGGGCTACCCCAACTCCTGCTACATAATTAAGACATGTACAACCTTATATTATACCCGGATATTAGCGTGTTTTACCGCACAATTGGTGGTCTGGTATTTAACTCTATGCAGCTACATAGTGGGCCCCAAGAATGATTTTCTCTGGTGGGCCCAAGGTGTTCCAGTCCGACGCTGGATATAGTGCACTTTTTATGTTATTTTTGCCAGTTTATAGATATATATTGATTTGTACATGAGACTCCTTATACCATATTACAGAAATATATCCCCTAGGTTATAAATACCAGACCACTTTCAGCACTAAACATGATCTATCTCTGTGCAAATATTTGCCAGCAAAGCTTTGTTGTTCTCATCCCCTCATGACCAGCAATCATCTGGCCACAAACATCATTTACTCTCATCAATTTCACTCATCATTTGCCTGGTCACTCATAGGATCAAGTCCATAGGAAGAAAAGGGATAAAAAGAGAAAATAGTATTAACGTCCAAGTTACATTTCAGGGGAAAATATTGTTACAGTGCCCTCTTAGCCTTACTTCTGTAGTATTAATGTCCAAGTTACATTTCAGGGGAAAATATTGTTACAGTGCCCTCTTAGCCTTACTTCTGTAGAGGGCCTGTCATCCAGGGGTCAGCACTAGTGACGAGCGCATGTGCTCAGTAAAGGTGTTATCTGACCACGCTCGTGTGCTGAGTATCTTTGGCGTGCACCGCTGCATGTCTCGTGGCTGCTCGACAGCCGCAACACATGTAAGGACTGCCTGTTTGTTAGGGAATCCCTGCATGTGGTGTGATTGTCTCACAGCCGTGAGACATGCAGCCGCGGGGACTCGAACATATTATTCGAGCACGCCGAAGACACTTGGTTAGCACACAAGCATGCTCAGATAACACCGTATCCGGGCACATTCACTCATCACTAATATATATATATTTATGTGATAAGACCATTCCAATTTTATGCCGCAACTCTTATATGTCCTCCATAACTCCCCTGTCTGGCTTCCCCAGAACAGGTTTCATAAAATTAATATGATTTTTAGAGAGCTCATCTGGCTGAAACAAGGTGCGAGAATTAAACTTGAACACTTGCAAAAACCTAAAGAAGAGGGGGGACTTGCGTTGCCCAACCCATGGCTTTATTTTCTGTCTTCTCAATGCCAGCATGTAGCGGGAGGAATGGAGGGCGAGTTGGTAGATCTGGTGGGAGGTCAGAAGATCCTTCAATTCCTAGTGGGGCGGGGATCACTGGTGTCGAGTCTGGAGTCGGGTAGATTTCGATCCCTTGCACTCAGGTTCCCTGCGGTGCTTCTAATGGTTAGGGTATGGGATAAGCTGAGGCAGCTGAGAGGAATACGCGGTCTTACAAAGTACTCCCCCATATGGGACAATCAGCATTTGCCATTCATGAAAACGCTCAGAGGCTTTGCTCACTGGAGGCGGATTGGCATATGGTGGGTGTCGCAGCTGGTGGAGGGAGCGGTCTTTAAAACTTTTGAGCAATTGGGACGGGAATTTCCCCTCCAACGCTCTATGTTTTATCAATATTTGCAGCTGCGTCACCCGTATATGGTGCAGAGCAAAAAAGTTGACCTAACCGTACACCACGACGTCATTGTTCATAGGCTTGGTATGCAGGGGTCCACCAGAGGACTGATTTCGATGGTGTATGGTGGCTTACTTGGACAGGTCCTGTCAAAGCATCCTATTGGTGCACTGACAAAGTGGGAACAACAGCTGGGTACGATATCAGCGGAACAGTGGGACTCAATTCTACAGATGATTCCCAGATTGTCTCTTAGTAAGCCTGGTCGCCTGTCTCAGCTATATGTCCTCTATAGGACATACAGGTCTCCCGAATGGTTGTTCAGTAGAGGGTTACGGTTGAATTCGAGGTGCCACAGGTGAACGATGGATAATGCGGACATTTTACATATGATGTGGACATGCTCTTGCCTGCAAGTATTCTGGATCGTGGTCCTTAGCCTTATACAATTGGTCACGGGACAGGATATTCCCAGGGACCCCACGATTTGTGTTTTGGGTTATGTTGATGAGATGGGAGGGGATCAATACCTTAAAATTGCTGTGGCCAGAATGCTATTTGTGGCCCGAAAGCTGATAGCTTATCACTGGATTTCTGCCAAAATCCCCTCAAGAAAAGAATACATTAATAGGTTGAACCAAATATTATATAGGGAAAAGTTTGTGTACCTCAGGAGGGGTGTGCCGCATATTTTTGGGAAAATATGGGAGGGATGGTTGAAGGTTCCTGGCCTGGCTGCCTCAAATCTCCTAGATTAATGAGTGGGCCCTGGATGTGGTCTCCTGTCGGTTGCTAATCGTCATTTCTCATATGATATGGTTGTGTGATGGATTTGGGTTTATTCGCTATGTACCAGTCTATATGCCATCGGACAAAGGGAGGGGGGTGTTATGGGGGAAGGGAATGTTTGACAATATGTTGTAAGTTGTACATGCCTGTCATTTCTAAAACTTTTAATAAAAACTATGATCAAAAAAAAAAAGACCATTCCAATTTATGTACATAACTTACCCCAACTCCCTGACTGATTTCCTTCACTCTCCACTAGGGTCCTTCAAACTATAGGGGTCCTGACACAGTCTGACACCTCTCTATGGCCTCTCCTGTACTAGGCTGCAGTTATTAAGTTCAGACCATTGCTCTGGTTGTGATGAAGGTTGCGAATCAGTAGCCTTGTGACAGTGGTCAGTCTCTTTTGTCTGTTTAAAGCAGTCCTCACGGTCTGGTCCTCACCTTGTATTTAAGGTATAACTTTTCCTTACCTTTTTAAACATGCGACCATTGCAGCCAACCATTGGTCCCAGTACAGTAATCACTGAGGCCATTGACTGTGTAAGCAAAGAGACCACTGGAGTGATAATGTTGGAAAGCCTATCAAGTTACAGTACCCATTAACATTTTGGTGATGCCATGCTCTACCACTATGGCATGATTGGAGTGCCAATGGTGCCAAGACTTCACAGGGTACCAGTAAAATGATGGTCCACTGCAAGAAACAAGTGTGTATTGTATAAGAAATCAAGTTCACCAGGGGATGGGGGGGGCATAATAAAAAAAGGTAAAATCATTACAATTTCAAATTGTCCACTTTTCCCATTACATAAATCAAAAAAATTACTGCATATGTATAAGTCCGAATTCATGATATATTTTATTTATTCTGTACAGTAAACGCTGTAAAGAGTAAATATGAAAAACCAGAATCTGTGAAATTTGCTCACCTTGCTTTCCGCTCAAAAAATGGATTAAAAAGTGACTAAAAAGTTGTACTGGTACCAATAAAACCGACATGTACTAAAAAATGCAAGAAACTGGAAAATCAAACACAAACAATAAAAAAGTCTGAATCAAAAGCGTACAGCTCTATACAGTCAAAGGATGACTGTCAATCTCCCTATATATACCATCAGTCACACAGAGACGCTCACAGGCTCAGTATGGATTAGACAAGAATATAAAAAGTAGAAAAAGTGTACAGTATCATCAGATAGCAGGTATATATAGTATAATTTAAACATTCTAAATCTCCATAGATATTTCAGGAGGCAGACACAGACGCTCTCAGGCTCAGTATGGATTACAACACAATATAAAAAGCCATAAAACGGTAATGGATCTGAAGAGTACAGCTGTACACAGTGTAGGGGTCATTGTTGTCAATCTCAGTATTTATTGCCACAGTCAGAAACAGACTCTCACTTGGTCAGTTTGGATTAGACCAGAATATAAAAAGCAGTAAATGGGTAATGTATCACAAGCGTAGAGCTGTATACACTAGTGTTGGGGTAATTTTTAAATGTATATCTAAATTGCAGGAGTAACCCACAGACTGTCACATGCTCAGGATGGATTAGACCACAATATAACAAGAAGATCCGCAAGAAATAATCACACATGTGGGACAATGTTCCAGGTGTCAATAATACACTTAGAGTGGTGGGTGGAGGAGGACTTCCTGGCAGAAAGGGTACAGTATCACCAGATACCAGGTATATATAGCATAGTTTAATAATTAAAAATGTACGTCTATATATTCAGGAGTAGTGTTGAGCCACTCCGCTAGTTTTCCAGTTCGTTTTGGTTCGTCGAACACGAGGCAAGTTTGTCAAATGTTTGTCGAACGTTTGACGAACAACGTCGAGCACCATTGAAAACAATGGCAGGCAAACACAATCACATACAAACACATAGAAAACAATTACAAAACACCTTAAAAGGTGTCCCAAAGCAGACAAAATGCTCAGAATTAAAAAATAACATATGGAAAACGGCAACTATGGATCGCCATCACCCAGGGCGGCGAGGTACTCGGAGCCGGGCCTGTGGGTTTCATTGGGAGATGTCACGGTAGTTGCGACCCCGTCCGTGGCCCTGGGTGTCCATTGTAAAAGGGAATGGTGTTGTCAGAGACACCGCACTGCACTTGCTCATAGAGCCAGTGCGCGTGTCCTGAGAACAGAAGCAGTGCTAAAAGATACCTGTAGAGTGGGCAGCAGAGGTGACCATGCGTGCTTCAGGCTAATAGTGTCAGGGTCCAGTCAGCGCTGGAAGGTAAAGAGGCATAGGACCTGCGGACACTGAAACTGAATAATCTGCACGGGACCTATGGTCATGTGACTGCAAGGGGGCGGGGCTTAGCGTCCTGTATTCAGATAGGACAGGACACCATACAACAACTCAGAGTCAGGCAAAACAGAGGTCACAGCAGTACGGGCAAACGAGGTACAGGAGGGACAAACAGATTGGTAGTCAGACAGAGCCAAAGGTCATACACAAGAGGGCGACGTGGTACCAAGGGGACGAGCAGAGAGAAGTCGGGTCACAAGCAGAGAGTCATACATGAGAGGTAGCGCAGTACAAGAGGGTCAGGCAGAACTCGTAGCAGGGACAGAACCAGATCACAACCTAACAAGCAAGCAAGATATCAGGCACAAGGCACACGTATACAAGAGGTCACTTAACTCAGCCGAGGGCAGGAGTATAACTGACACCGGACCCAGGTCCAGTGAGCACTAAATAGCCTCCTGCTGCCAGAGAGAGGCAGCACAATTAACCCATAGTCTAACCAGGACGGGTCAAAGCGAAATCCCGTCCTGGATCATGACAGTACCCTCCTCTCAATGGGGGGGCCACCGGACCCCCAGGTCTCTCAGGGTACTTGGCGTGAAAGGCTCGGATCAACCGATCCGCATGAACTGATCGAGCAGGAACCCACGAGCGTTCCTCAGGACCGTAGCCCTTCCAATGTATCAGATACTGAAGGGCGCGACGGACCAACCTGGAGTCGACAATTCGTTCCACCTCGTGCTCAGCCTGCCCATCTACCAGAACCGGTGTCGGGGAAGATGATGATCCCTCCCCACTGGACCTCACAGGTTTCAAAAGGGCCTTATGGAAAACATTAGGGATCCTTAGAGATGGCGGAAGACTCAACCGAAAAGCCACCGGGTTAACTGCTTCGGTAATTACATAGGGACCTATAAACTTGGGTCCAAGCTTCGCAGAGGGGACCTTGAGCCTTATATTTTTGGTGGATAACCATACCTTATCTCCGACCTGAAACACTGGACCCACGGATCGTTTTTTGTCCGCAAAAAATTTAAATTTGTCCTGGGCCTTCGTAATGTTATTCTGGACCTCTCGCCATACCTCCCCCAACAGCTGGATCGTCTCGTCCGCCCCAGGACACCCCGAATTCAAGCAGGAAAATTCTCCAAAATGAGGATGAAACCCATAATTGCAAAAAAAAAATGTACCCGTAGACTGGTTAGTGCGGTTGTTAAAAGCAAACTCAGCCAATGGTAACACAGAACACCAATCATTCTGTCGGGCTGAGGTCAAACAACGCAGAATTTGCTCCAGAGACTGATTGGTCCACTCAGTCTGCCCATTAGTCTCTGGATGGTAGGCGGATGAAAAGGACAGACCAATACCCAACCTCCTACAAAAAGCTCTCCAAAATCTGGACACAAATTGCACTCCCCTATCAGACACCACATTCAGGGGTACCCCATGCAACCGCACCACATGCTCCACAAACAATCTGGACAATGTTTCCGCATTAGGTAGAGCTGCCAAAGGTACAAAATGTGCCTGCTTACTAAACCTGTCCACTACGACCCAGACCATGGTATTACCCTTGGAAGGGGGAAGGTTGGTGATGAAATCCATGGACAGATGAGTCCATGGTCTCTCAGGAATTGGCAGTGGTACCAATTCCCCGGCCGGCCGGTTATGGGGAGTTTTCGCACGGGCACAAACCTCACACGCAAACACATACTCCCCAACATCAGAGGCTAAAGAAGACCACCAGAATATTCTAGCAATGGCCTTCCGGGTCGCTGAGATCCCTGGATGTCCACTCAGAACTGAGTCATGGAACTCCTGGAGGACCTTGAGACGAAACTGAGCTGGCACAAAAAGTTTATCCACCGGCTTAGCTGGAGGTGCAAGAGCCTGGGCTTCTTGAATCTCCCGTTCCAACACATTAGAAACCTCTGCCACCACCACCCCAGGCTGAAGAATGGAGGATGGAGGTTCCGGGGGGGACACCGGATCAAGACTGCGTGAGAACGCATCCGCTCTGATATTCTTGGATCCTGGTCGAAAAGTGATCGAGAAGTTGAATCGGGAAAAAAAAAGTGATCATCTAGCCTGTCTGGGAGTCAACCTTTTAGCTGACTCAATGTAAGCTAGGGTTTTGTGGTCCGTGATTACCGTTATAGGATGAACAGCCCCCTCCAAAAATGCCTCCATTCTGCAAAAGCCAATTTTACGGCCAGAAGTTCCCGATTCCCCACATCATAGTTTCTCTCCGCAGGGGAGAACTTCTTTGAGAAAAAGGTGCAAGGTCTTAAATTGGTCAAAGTGGCGGGTCCCTGGGACAATACCGCCCCCACCCCCACCTCTGAGGCGTCTACCTCAACAATAAATGGTTCAGAGGGGTCCGGTTGGATAAGAACCGGGGCCGACATGAAACATTTTTTCAAAAACTGAAATGCCGCTACCGCTGCGGTTGACCAATTCTTGATATCGGCCCCCTTTTGAGTCATATCTGTGAGGGGTTTAACCACCTGTGAGAACCCCCTTATAAATTTCCGATAATAATTAGCAAACCCTAGGAAACGTTGCAGACCCTTCAAATCACACGGTTGAACCCACTCGAGAATGGCCTGCACCTTATTAGGATCCATGCGATACCCTTCAGCAGACACGATGAACCCCAGAAAGGACAGTTCCTGAACAAAAAATAAACATTTTTCAAGTTTAGCAAACAGACAGTTCTCCCTGAGCCTTTGGAGAACTGCCCGAACATGACCAATGTGAGTCTGTTTATCAGGCGAGTAGATTAAAATGTCATCCAAATACACCACCATAAAACGTCCAATCAAATCGGAGAACACATGATTTATGAAATTTTGGAAGACCGCTGGAGCATTGGTCAGGCCGAAGGGCGTGACCAAATTTTCAAACAACCCTTCAGTAGTGAGAAAAGCGGTCTTCCATTCATCTCCGTCCCGTACTTGGATAAGGTTATACGCTCCCCGTAGATCTAATTTCGAAAACCACTTAGCTCCGGACAACTGATTGTATAAATCAGGAATAAGTGGAAGGGGATAAGTATTCCTCACAGTTATTTTATTTAACTCACGAAAATCGAGGCATGGGCGCAAACCACCGTCTTTTTTTTTTTACAAAAAAGAACCCTGCCGCCACAGGAGAAACAGAAGGACGAATATGTCCCTTACGGAGGCTCTCGGAAATATATTCCTTCATCGCAGCCCGTTCCGGACCCGAGAGGTTATACAGGCGGGCTTTGGGCAATTTAGCACCTGGAACCAGGTCAATGGCACAATCAAATGGGTGGTGTGGTGGTAAAACCTCAGCCTCTTTTTCGGAGAAAACGTCAGTATAATCTATCAGGCACTCCGGAATGCCTTCTAGACCCACGGACGACACAGACACAGAAACAAGACATTTCTCAGAGCAATAGGGACCCCATTTAACAATATCCCGAGATTCCCAATTAATCACAGGATTATGCAGCTGTAACCAGGGGAACCCCAACACCAGTCCCGCAGGCAGGTTGTTCATTACAAAACATGAAATACGTTCCTGGTGTAAGGAACTCACTTTAAGGAGAAACTCTTCAGTACAAAACACAATGTCATTCTTAACCAGTGGTGTTTTGTCAATAGCAACAAGGTGAATCGGAGTCTCCAACCTAACTGTCCCTAACTTACACCTGGCCACCAAGTCAGAGTCAATAAAGTTCAATGATGAACCGCAATCCACGAAGGCAGAAGTGGATGTGGAGACACCCCCACAACAAAGTTCCAATTGAAATGACATTTTAGAAAATGCAGAAAAGGGTTCCTGAGAGCCTGGGTGACCTCCACGATAATCACCCGGGCTCAGTCGCTTGTTGGTTAGTGGCCGGGAGGGGCAATCCTTTTTCCCATGTCCAGACTCGCCACTGTGAACACAGCATTTTCTCACGTGCCGTTGTCTCCTTTCTTCCTCCTTAAGGTTGATGGTTCCCATCTCCGTGATTTTCAATGAAGAACTGGCTCCCCTTCCTTGGGAGAATAATGTCTCGGTTTGTATCACTCCCCTTGCCCGTAACCTGCGATCCATTCGGACGGCCTGTGTCATAGCTTCCTCCAGGGCATCAGGTGGGGGGTGGAGAGCCAAGGCGTCTTTCAGATGCTCAGACAAGCCTCTACGGAACAACCCCCGGAGAGCGGCGTCGTTCCAGCAGACCTCAGCAGCCCAGCGTCTGAACTCTGAGCAAAACCACTCGGCTGAGTGTTTCCCCTGGCAAACATTCATCAGGCTCATCATAAATATGCCCCAGGGCCTCAAAAAATGCATCCACAGTCATACGCTCAGGGGCCGTGGTAGGAAGGGAGAAAGCCCAAGCTTGGGGGGGCTCCCCTTAACAGAGACATAATGACCCCCACTCTCTGACTTTCATCCCCAGAAGAGTGTGGTGTTAAGGAAAAAAAAAGCTTACAGCCCTCCTTGAAAACTCTGAAGTCATTTTTATCTCCAGAAAAGGTATCTGGTAACTTCACTGGAGACTCAGGGGAAATTAATGTAACATTCCGAGCCCCCAATGAAAGAACCCCCTGCACAGTGTCGGCGATCAGCTGCTGAGACTGAGCCAGGACTCTTTGTTCTCCAAAGAGTTTCTGAGACATCTGCATCAGATGCTTAACCTGTTCAGAAAGAGTGTGCATAGGATCCATCACACACACAGGTGAATGGGAGCAGAGAGGAAAAAAAAAAAATGGTATGGGTCAGTTATAATGTCAGAGACACCGCACTGCACTTGCTCATAGAGCCAGTGCGCGTGTCCTGAGAACAGAAGCAGTGCTAAAAGATACCTGTGGAGTGGGCAGCAGAGGTGACCATGCGTGCTTCAGGCTAATAGTGTCAGGGTCCAGTCAGCGCTGGAAGGTAAAGAGGCATAGGACCTGCGGACACTGAAACTGAATAATCTGCACGGGACCTATGGTCATGTGACTGCAAGGGGGCGGGGCTTAGCGTCCTGTATTCAGATAGGACAGGACACCATACAACAACTCAGAGTCAGGCAAAACAGAGGTCACAGCAGTACCGGCAAACGAGGTACAGGAGGGACAAACAGACGGGTAGTCAGACAGAGCCAAAGGTCATACACAAGAGGGCGACGTGGTACCAAGGGGACGAGCAGAGAGAAGTCGGGTCACAAGCAGAGAGTCATACACGTGAATTGGCGCAGTACAAGAGGGTCAGGCAGAACTCGTAACAGGGACAGAACCAGATCACAACCGAACAAGCAAGCAAGATATCAGGCACAAGGCACATGTATACAAGAGGTCACTTAACTCAGCCGAGGGCAGGAGTATAACTGACACCGGACCCAGGTCCAGTGAGCACTAAATAGCCTCCTGCTGCCAGAGAGAGGCAACACAATTAACCCATAGTCTAACCAGGACGGGTCAAAGCGAAATCCCGTCCTGGATCATCTCATAGACTGTAAGCTTGCGAGCAGGGCCCTCATTCCTCTTGGTATTTGTTATAATCTACTGTATGTGATTATTGTTATGCTGTAATGTCTATTGTCTGTACAAATCCCCTCTGAAATGTAAAGTGCTGCGGAATATGTCGGCGCTATAAAAATAAAATGTAGTATTATTATTATTATTATTATTATTATGACAGGTGTTAAGCGTGGCTGATGATGATTAAAGTTTATAAGTGAATGATTCGTGACGCCACCTGTCGTTTTCAGCAATGAAGATGTTAAGCCGACGCTGCAGACAGATCCTTTGAGACAGATGTGTGGTGCAGCAATGATGTTGTGGCCCTCCACAGGTAGGGCTGTAGTCCCAGGGCAGTGTAGATGGGGAGAGAATGAGGAGAGGTAGATGGTGCCGTGTTTGGCGCAGCGATGTAGCAGTGCTGAGTGTGTTGGCGCAGGAATAAGTGGAGGACACCAGGGCATGTAGTTCCAAAGCTTTACTCACAGTCTGTTGTGCGTACAGGTGCCCGCATCTGTGCCGTGTCCTCCAGGTCAGGAGCTCAGCCAACTTCCAGGCAATATGAAGTACTCCATTCCAACACTCCGCCAATATGTGCCTTTCCTGAACGTCTCCTTTCTAGCGACTATTTGAAGTACTCACAGCACTGAGTTACACTAGAGTTCCTCCTTTCAGATGTTCTTAGAACTCTACTTGTACGGCAGACAGCTGTAGCCTGCTTCGGGGACTCCTTGCTACTAAGTCCCCGCTCACTCTCGTTGCTGTTGTGCCCCCAAGTCTTGTGTGGGAATAAAGTGGTGACAACTTCTATTCCTCCGGTGTCTGCTGCAGGACCATTAGTATCCATACAACCTCGGGGACCGGACCCCAGACATGCGCTTAGAACTTGAGGAAGGGCTCTGCTCTAACCCTAGTCCTTAGTTCTCTTCTTCTCCTTATGTTCCGTGATAATCTTTCTTTCTTATGGAGAATTAGGCTTTCTGAATATCTCTTTCCTGTGCCAGCAGACTCAGGTCACTGAAGTCTGCTGCAGCACTTCCTTCAATCCATCCCACTCAGGGGATCTCCTCTCACAGACTGACTTACTCCTAATAATCTCCCGCTCTCGTGCAGACTAAGCTCCACCCACCTCCCAGCACTCTTCGTGTTACAAGCAGGGAGCCACCAAAGGTGCTTTGCTACACTGCTATGGTGTGTGGGATGCAGGTGTTGGAGTGAGGTCAGGTGTCTCCACCTTACCTGAATGGTGGGGTACCACACCTCAGGAGGAGGTGCAGAACCTCTGTGGCGACTGAACCCTCAGGGGCGCCACAACTACATATAGAAAAGAGGTGGAGGAGTAAAAGGAGGAGGAGGAGACACAGATATAGGCATGTCATGCCCTTATGAAGTCAAGAAAGGCTGGAATAAAAATGTAAAATACCAAAAAACAGTAAAAATCTGAAATCGAACACGATCATATACCATCAGACTTCCCACCATAAATTAGGCCAACTGCCGATCGGGCGGCATTCCCACGAACCTCGGAACAGTGTCCATGAAGGCAAAGTGTTTGGTTTCCGGGGGCAGTATGGTTGCAAAGCTGAACCTTAAAGGAATGTCCAGAAGGGTACCACCAGGAGTGGAGCCTGCGGCTTAATTCGACTCCACCCGGGAAACCTCAACCATGCCAGCTACAGAAAAGATTGACAGATTGCAAGCTTTGTCGATTCTGTGGGTGGTGGTGGATGTCCGTTTTTAGTTGTGCTAGCGATTTGTCAGCTTAATTCTGTTAACGAACGAGACTCCGGCATGCCCTCGCGGTACGCGTCAAGCTTACTAGAGGGACACACAAGGCTCTGGCACGCGAGATCTATCAATAACAGGTCTGTCATGCCCTTACATGCCCGGGGCTGCATGCGTGCTACACTGAAAGGTCCAGCGTGTGTCGCTTACAGGTGCAGATAACCCGCTGAACCCCATTAGTAATGGGGTCTGGGATTCCAATTCTTCCCCGCGAACGAGGATTTCCCAGTAAGTGCAGGTCAACCGGAATTCCGGAATTAGGCCTAACCGCCATTCCAGAAAAAATGAAAAAATTAAGTGTCCAAACCACAGGTGCTGTAGCTTGTTTAACAGCTGGGTTCCTATGCTGTGTAGCACACATTTCTTACATAAGCAGGCAGCATAGCTTGGTTCACGGGTGGGCAACTCTGCTGAGTAGCAGACAGTGCTTACCTAAACAGGCAGCATAGCTAGGTTCACAGGTGGGCTCCTCTGCTGAGCAGTAGACACCGGTACTAGTCCCAAAGTATTCACTGGGCTAAATGGAGTTAAAAAATGGTTCTTACATAAACAGGCGGCACAGCTTGGTTCATGGGTGGGCTCCTCTGATGAGTAGCAGACACAGTTACTAGGCCCAAAGTATTAACTGTGCTACATGCAGTCAAAAACTGGTTCTTTCATAAACAGGCGGCATAGCTAGATTCACTGGTGGGCTCCTCTGCTGAGTAGCAGACGGTGCTACAAGGCCCAAAAGGATTTTCTGGACAAGATGCGGTAAAAAATAATTAGAAACACACACGGTGTAGCTCCTTGACAGGTGTACTACACCGCTTGCTACCACACACCGCTACTATGCCATGAAACAGTGTATTAACATTGAAAACCATTATTAATGTGAAAATGAAGTTACGCTTTTGGTGAACGAACCGTTCTCGAACGGAACCTCGAACAGCCGTATTTTAAGCAAAGTGTTCGAGTTCGATGAACGGCTCGAACACCGCCCAAAACAGCTGGAATTTTAACTTGGCGAACAGGTGGACTCGAACACCGCTCATCTCTAATCAGGAGGCAGACTCAGACGTTCTCAGGCCCAGTATGGATTCGACAAGATTGTAGAAAGTTGAGAAAGGGTACAGTATCACCGGATAACAGGTATATATAGCATAGTTTACACATGAAAAACCTATGTCTATATATCAGGAGGCAGACTCAGACGGTCTCAGGCCCAGTATGGATTCGACGTGATTGTAGAAAGTTGAGAAAGGGTACAGTATCACTGGATAGCAGGTATATATAGCATAGTTTAAACATTAAAAATCTGCGTGTATATTTCCGGAGTCCGACAAAGACACTCACAGCCTCAGTATGGATTAGACAAGAATCTAAAAAGTAGAAAAAGCGTTATGTATTCGAAGTGTACACCAGTATACACTGTTGGGGTATTTTTCAATCTTCATATATATTTCAGTCTCAGTAAGACAATCCAGACTCTCTGCAAGAGGAAACGAGATGGATACAAGTACAGACGGAAAGTCGACTGATTGCAGAAATTTTGGAATTACTAATCATGGTAAAAACTCCCGGGAGAATTCTCAGAGGTGATGCTGACCCTCAATTACTTTGTCTGTGGAGACAGCGAAAACAGTTCTTGTGAAGAAAAGTTTGCTGTATCGCAGTACTGTGGAACCCATCACCGTTACTCTTCTCCATCAAATTGTGATCACAGGGACAGATGTAGACATTGTCCTCACTGCCTATCATGATCTGTCAGGTAACTTTGGAGTGCAAAAGACGCAAGCCACAGGCCGTAGGAGATTCTATTGGATTGGCATGAGAGGACACATTTAAAAATGTGGGCAAGAATGTCACACGTCTGTGAGTCGGAAAACCGTGAAAGCTGATGATAAACCACCACTGCATCTCATTGTGAGTCGACGTCCATAACAAATGGAAGCCATTGATCATCTGAAGATAGAGCCCAGCAGGATAGGGCATAGCTATGTCTTAACTATCATCTATCATTTCACCAAATTTGTATTGGCAGTCCCAGTGAAGTATTTAACAGGCCAGACTACACAGTGGTGGAGCAGGGAGAGGTAAGTATTGCAAGTGCTGGTGCCCTGAGCAAGCAGGGGGCCCACTCGTGGGCGGCGGTACTGGCACAGGGCCCCTCATAGTACGCCGGTGTGTCTGACGGCAGGTGTGCACCCCCACCGTCAGAGACACTTGATTCTACTATGAGGGACCTTGTGCCAGTGCCGTTGCCAACGAGTGTGCCCACCCACCTGTTCAGGGCAACGGCGCTCGCACGGGTGCGTGCGCCAGGTGGTGAACCCGGCCCTGTGGGGGGAGGCAGCCCAGTTAGGGAGGTAGAAAAAATGGCATATGTTGATGTTGGACATTCAGCACCTCCAAATGGAGTAATTGGAGAAGTCCGCGGAAGAGGAGGACAAAAGCGAGCCATTTTTCTGGCAACCTACGTGTCAGCAGGGGAGGGTGGGACAAAATCCTTTGAAACCCATGCATGGTTCATTTTCATGAAGGTTAGATCATAAACATTTTGGGTCGACAGACGGGTCCTTTTTTCTGTCAGGATTGATCCAGCAGCACTAAAGACTCGTTCAGATAACACACTAGCAGCAGGGCAAGTGAGCTCCTGTAAGGCATATTGTGCCAATTCAGGCCAGGTGTCAAGTTTACTGGCCCAATAGTCAAAGGGGAATGACCGGTGAGGGAGAACATCGATATGGGAGAAGTAGTTTGTTACCATAGTTGACAACTGCTGTCTCCTGTCACTTTTGATCGATGCAATATTACCAGTCGTGTGAGCGGTACTTGAAAAATCAGTCCACAACATGGTCATGAAACCCCTGTGTCCAACTCCACTTTGGCTGTGTGCACCACGAGCACCTCTTCCATGTTGCCCCCTACGGCTCGTTGAAAAAACATCACCGAAGCTGTGTGCTGGGAATGCCTCAAGCAAACGGTTTACCAGAGTTGCTTGTTTGTTAGCCAGTATTAGCTCTAGGTTCTCCTGTGGCATGATGTTTTGGAATTTGCCTTTATAGCGTGGATCCAGGATGCTGGGCAACCAGTAGTCGCCATCGTTCATCATTTTGGCAATGCGGGGGTCCCTTTTTAGGATCTGCAAGGCATAATCAGACATGTGGGCCAATGTTCCAGGTGTCAATGATGCACTGCGAGTGCTGGATGGAGGAGCACTTTCTGGCAAATCAACATCCCTCCAGTCACGCACAAACCCTGTACCTGACCTTGCCACGCCAACATTTTTTCTTGCCCCCTGAGAA
The DNA here is from genome assembly GCF_039654945.1 of Dendrobates tinctorius. NCBI lineage: Eukaryota > Metazoa > Chordata > Amphibia > Anura > Dendrobatidae > Dendrobates > Dendrobates tinctorius. The sequence goes on from NW_027361732.1 coordinate 665,118, forward strand.
GCATCCTCCTCCCCAAAATAATCATCCCCATCATCCTCCTCCTCCTCCCCTTCCTCTTCTTCCTCCACCTCGTCCACGAGACTTCCCTGAGCAGACAATGGCTGACTGTTATCAAGGCTTCCCTCCTCCTCTTCCTCCTCGGCTGCAGACGCCTGCTCCTTAATGTGCGTCAAAGTTTGCATGAGCAGACACAAAAGTGGGATGCTCATGCTTATGATGGCGTCGTCTGCGCTTACCAGCCGTGTGCATTCCTCAAAACACTGAAGGACTTTACAGAGGTCTTTCAGCTTCGACCACTGCACACCAGACAACTCCATGTCTGCCTGCAAACTGCCTGCCCGTGTATCCTCCCGCAAATGATTTACAGCCTGCCTCTGTTCGCACAGCCACTGAACCATGTGCAGGGTGGAGTTCCACCTTGTAACATCGATAATTAGGCGGTGCTTGGGAAGATGGAGCAATCGCTGCAGCTTCTGCATACGACTGGAGTGTACGGGCGACCGGCGGATGTGCGAGTACAGTCTTCGCACCTTATGGAGCAGGGGTGTTAACTCCGGATAATTATTGAAGAAGCACTGCACCACCAGGTTCAAGGTGTGAGCCAGGCAAAGTATGTGTCTGAGTTTTGAAAGGGCTATGGCTGCCACAAAATTCCGGCCGTTATCACTAACTACCTTGCCTGCCTCAAGATGTAGACTGCCCAGCCATGACTGAGTTTGTCGCTGCAAGTAGTCGGCCAGTACCTCCGCAGTGTGTCTGTTGTCACCCAAACCCATCATCTTCAACACAGCCTGCTGACGCTTACCACTAGCTGTTCGATAGTGGGACACCTCGTGTGCAACACTGGCAGCTGCGGATGGAGTGCTCGTGCGACTGCGCTCTGAGGACGAGCTTTCACTTCTGGAGGAGGAGGGTCGAACGCCTTTTCTGAGCTATTGGCAGCGGCACTCTCTTCCCCCAATGAATGCCAATCTGGGTCAATAACTGGGTCATCCATCAGTCCTCTTCAATTTCATGTGCACCTTCCTCTGTGTCACCGTGTAAGGTGGTATAGTATGCGGGAAGGGGCCCCTGAGTTTCATCAGGGTCTGATTCTGCCTCAGTACACTGCGAGGACAATGTGCTCTGAGTGAATGTACCAGCAGAAAAATCTAGCAGTGGCTGTGCATCAGTGCACTCCATGTCAGATTCATCTTGGACTGGGGAATTCACGATTTGACTTGCTAACCCAGGCATGGTATGTGAAAAGAGCTCCATGGAGTAAACGGTAATGTGGCCTGCCACATCCTTCACTTTTGGTAGGGGTGAAGGACACAAGGAAAGGTATTGTTCCTGACCAGGAGCCTCCACAGACGACTCAGTGCTTTTATTTTTTGAAACTTCAGAAGAGGAGGCGAGAGAGCTGGAGGATGTGTCAGCAATGTAAGAATGTAAGACAAAACTTGTTCCTGAAGATCCGGCTTTAAAAGTGGTTTACCTACTCCCAGAAAAGAGAGCCTTTGAGGCCTTGTGGAGCCAGACGATGATGCAGGCTCAACACCTCCTGCCTTAGGTGCTATTGTGCTTTTGTCGCTACCAACAGATGCAACACCACCACCACCACCATCGGGCCCAACTGGCAACCCCCGCCCACTTCCATGGCGTCTTCCACCATACTTCTTCATTTTTGTGAAAATGTGCCCAAAATACCACCAGCTATATGGTACTGTAAAACAAGATTAGAAGGTGTATCTACTATTGGTGAGAATTTGAATCTCACTATAGATTTGAGGAGGCTGAACTATTGTCTCAGGCCCAGTAGAGATTACACATCAATGTAACAGGCTGAAATTGGATGGTGTATGACAAGGAGGAGGGTGTCTATTGTGTTGGTGAGAATTTGAATCTCACTATAGATTTGAGGACGCAGAACTATTGTCTCAGGCACAGGAGAGATTACACCTTAATGTAACAGGCTGAAATTGGATGGTGTATGACAAGGTGGAGGGTGTCTATAGGATTGGTGAGAATTTGGATCTCACTAGAGATTTGAGGACTCGGAACTATTGTCTCAGGCCCTGGAGAGATTACACCTCAATGTAACAGGCTGAAATTGGATGGTGTATGACAAGGTGGAGGGTGTCTATAGGATTGGTGAGAATTTGGATCTCACTAGAGATTTGAGGATGCTGAACTATTGTCTCAGGCCCTGGAGAGATTACACCTCAATGTACCAGGCTGAAATTGGATGGTGTATGACAAGGTGGAGGGTGTCTATAGGATTGGTGAGAATTTGGATCTCACTAGAGATTTGAGGAGGCTGAACTATTGTCTCAGGCCCTGGAGAGATTACACCTCAATGTAACAGGCTGAAATTGGATGGTGTATGACAAGGTGGAGGGTGTCTATAGGATTTGTGAGAATTTGGATCTCACTAGAGATTTGAGGACGCTGAACTATTGTCTCAGGCCCTGGAGAGATTACACCTCAATGCTCCAGGCTGAAATTGGATGGTGTATGACAAGGTGGAGGGTGTCTATAGGATTGGTGAGAAATTGGATCTCACTGACAATGATGCTCTCAGTCCAAGTATGGAAGCAGGCAGCCTAATAAGCAGGACTGCTGCACACACAAAAAGGTGGAAAAATGAACGCTTGCTGTTATGATTGAGTCACCGTAGGAGGCAAAAACAGAAATGCTAGCTAAGTCCAGAAAACCAGAGAAGTTGGCAGCTATCGGATTGCAGACCCCTGAACCTATCAACACAACTAGCAGTAGCCGTGGGGGGTTCCTAAGATGCCCTAGACCCCTCGATCACAGCCGGAGAAATAGCTAGGCCTAAAGAAAGAAAGGGGAAAACTAAACTGCCCCAGAGCAGACCCCAAAGCAATAGGCAGCCCCCAACATATAATGACGGTGAAGCAAGATGAAAACACTAACATAGGCAGAAAGATAGACTGAGCAAAGACGGGGCCCAATCTAGCTAGATAGAAAAGGACAGGAAGGCTGCTGTCTGCAATCCGTAAAAAACCCTATGAAAATAAGAGCCAACAGACTGACAGTGAAAAAGGCCCTGAAGACGCTAGGCTTCAAAAAAGCTATGTCAGTACTCAGGAATATTCTGAAGACAGAGCTACAGGCAAAAGGAGATTCAGCTCACCCCAGCAGGGAATGGCAGAATCCAGAAAAGCAAGGAAAACAAAAACAAAACACTAATGCAAACAGGCAAAGCAGAAAAACTTAGCTTAGAGGAGCAGGAATCAGACTAGTGTCCTAGAAGTCCACAGAGAAATCACCCGCAGGGCAGAAGGGCGTCGGCAGCCTTATATCCAGTCCGTGACTCCACTCAGCCAGTCATCCTCGTCAGGTTCAGGTGCCTGATAATCAGGCTCATTACCTTCCTTCACCAGAATAGGGAGTTCACCAGACCTCAGTGACGAAGGGGAAAATGAACTCACAACAGTACCTCCCCCTTGAGGAGGGGTCACCGAACCCTCAACCACGCCACCAGGGCGATCAGGGTGAGCCCGATGAAAGGCACGCACCAATCTTTTGGCATGAATATCAGAGGCAGAGACCCAGGAATTATCCTCCTGACCATAACCCTTCCACTTAACCAAATACTGGAGTCTCCGTCTAGCCAGACGGGAATCCAGTATTTTCTCTACCTCATATTCCATGTTACCTTCAACCAATACAGGGTCCGGAGGTGCCACCCCAGGAACAACTGGTTCAACAAACCTCTTCAACAAGGACTTATGGAACACGTTATGGATTTTAAATGTGACAGGAAGAGCCAAACGGAAAGAGACCGGATTAATAATCTCCAAAATCTTGTAAGGTCCAATAAATTTAGGCTTAAACTTAGGAGAAGCCACCTTCATAGCAATATTTTTTGATGATAACCACACCATATCACCAATCTTAAACTGGGGACCAATGGTCCTATGTCGATTGGAAAACCGCTGGGCCTTTTCCTGGGAGAGAGAGAACTTATCCACCACTTGGTCCCAGATCTGGTGCATTCTCTCCACCACAGTGTCAACACCTGGGCAGGCAGAAGGCTCCACCTGCCCTGAAGAAAATCGAGGATGAAGCCCAAAGTTACAAAAAAAATGGTGACATCAAAGTGGCAGAACTAGCTCTATTATTTAAAGCAAATTCGGCCAAGGGCAAAAATGAAACCCAATCATCCTGATCAGCGGAAATAAAACATCTCAAATACGACTCCAAGGTCTGGTTTGTTCTCTCTGTCTGCCCATTGGTCTGAGGGTGAAAAGCAGAGGAGAAGGACACTGAATTCCCAGCTTGGAACAGAAAGTCCTCCAAAATCTAGACACAAACTGAACTCCTCTGTCAGATACAATGTTCTCAGGAATCCCGTGTAAGCGAACCACCTGTTGCAAAAACAGGGGCACCAACTCAGAGGAAGATGGCAACTTAGGGAGTGGTACAAGATGAACCATCTTAGAGAACCTATCACAAATCACCCAAATAACAGTCATTCTTTGAGAGACCGGCATATCAGAGATGAAATCCATTGAAATATGGGTCCATGGCCTCCTGGGGACAGGCAAAGGCATCAACAACCCACTAGAACGAGAACAAGATTTAGACCGGGAGCAAGTCCCACAGGACTGCACAAAATTCCTGACATCATGAGACAAGGTGGGCCACCAAAAAGAGCGACTCACCAGATCTCTAGTACCAAAAATACCTGGATGACCAGCCAATGCAGAGCAATGAACTTCAGACATCACTCTCTTCTTCCACTGGTCAGGAACATACAACTTTCCACTGGGACAACGCTCAGGTTTGTCCTCCTGGAACTCTTGCAGAGCAAGTCTCAAATCGGGCGAGATGGCAGAAAGAACTACCCCTTTGCCTAAGATGGTAGCAGGCTTGGTCACCACAGGAGAATCAGCAAAGAAACTCCTAGAGAGGGCGTCTGCCTTGACATTCTTAGTTCCAGGAAGAAAAGAGACCACAAAATCAAAACGTGTAAAAAACAAGGCCCACCTAGTTTGTCTAGGGTTCAAGCGTTTAGCCGACCCTAGATAAATCAAATTCTTGTGGTCAGTGAGGACCACAACTTGATGTTTAGCTCCCTCCAACCAATGTCTCCACTCCTCAAATGCCCATTTCATGGCCAACAGTTCACGATTACCCACATCATAGTTACGTTCAGATGGAGAGAACTTTTGGGAAAAGAAAGCACAGGGATTCATTTTAGCTGTTACAGGATCCTTTTGGGACAAAACAGCTCCTGCACCAATCTCAGAAGCATCCACCTCTACCTGGAACGGGAGTGAGACATCAGGTTGCCGCAAAACCGGGGCGGAGGTAAATCTTCGCTTCAGCTCCTGAAAGGAAGCAACAGCCTCCGGAGACCAATTCAACACATCAGCACCCTTCTTAGTCAGATCAGTCAATGGCTTGGCAATACTAGAAAATTTTGCTATAAATTTCCGATAAAAATTAGCAAAACCCAAAAACTTCTGGAGGGCCTTCAAAGAAGTGGGCTGAACCCAATCATAAATGGCCTGTACCTTGGCCGGGTCCATTTCAGTAGTTGACGGAGACAAAATAAATCCCAAAAATGAAATCCTCTGTACTCCAAAAAGGCATTTCGATCCTTTGACATACAGGGAATTCTCCCTAAAGATCCGGAACACAGTCCGAATATGTTCCACATGAGAATCCCAATCCTTGGAGATGATCAAAATATCATCCAGATAGATAATCAAAAATTTATCGACAAAGTCTCGGAAAATATCGTTCATGAAGCACTGGAAGACAGAAGGGGCATTAGTGAGCCCAAAAGGCATCACCAGGTACTCAAAATGTCCCTCCGGAGTATTAAACGCCGTCTTCCATTCATCCCCCTGCTTAATGCGGATAAGATTATACGCCCCCCTGAGGTCAAGCTTGGTAAACCAGCAAGCACCTCTAACTCTAGAGAATAGATCCGAAATCAGGGGTAACGGATACTGATATTTAATAGTAATTTTATTGAGGGCACGATAATCAATACAAGGCCTTAAAGAACCATCCTTTTTGGCCACAAAAAAAAACCGGCACCTAAGGGTGAAGAGGATGGTCTAATATGACCCTTCTCCAACGCCTCCTTAATATAGGACCGCATAGCCTCGTGCTCGGGTACAGATAAATTGAAGAGCCGACCCTTGGGAAATTTACACCCCGGGCTTAGTTCAATTGCACAGTCATAACTCCTATGAGGAGGCAAGGACGCAGACTCATTCTCACTAAATACATCATAAAAGTCCGCCAAATAGTCAGGAACATCATGCGACTGAGGAGAGGTGGAAAAAAACGGAGCCTCACTAAAGGTACACCGACAACCCCAACTCACCACAGACACAGATTTCCAATCCAAAACTGGATTATGAATTTGCAACCAGGGAAACCCCAGAACAACGGCATCATGCAGACCATGCAACACCAAAAATCTGCAATTTTCTTGATGGTCTGGGGCGACCCGCATGACCACCTGGGTCCAAAACTGAGGTTTATTTTTAGCCAAAGGAGTAGCATCAATCCCCCTCAAAGGGATAGGCGTCTGCAGAGGTGTCATCGGAAATCCACAACGTTTAGCAAAATCCAAGTCCATTAGGTTTAGCGCTGCTCCCCAATCCACAAAAGCCTTGACGGAACAAACTTAGGTTGAACACCACCAACAGAAAACGTGTGTGCAAAGCGTTTCTCTCGTTTAGGACAAACAGAAATAATATGCGAGGCATCTCCACAGAAAAAACACAGCTTATTACGCCTTCTGAACTCCTGACGTTGCGCCTTAGGCAAAACTCTATCACATTGCATAGGTTCAGACGTCTGTGGCAACACCTCTCGTGCAATCCTGCGTTCACGTAAACGCCGATCAACCTGAATGGCTAATGACATAGAATCGTCCAGACCAGAGGGAACAGGAAATCCCACCATAGTATCTTTAACGGCTTCTGACAAACCCTTCCGAAAGAGAGCAGCCAAGGCATTATCATTCCAGGTAGTAAGGACCGCCCACTTTCGGAACTTTTGACAGTACAACTCTGCAGAATCTCGACCCTGGTTCAATGCCAACAGGGTCTTTTCAGCCTGATCAATAGCATTAGGTTCGTCATACAACAACCCCAAAGCTTGAAAGAATGCGTTCACATTAGTCAGAATAGGATCATCTGGTTTCAAAGAAAACGCCCAATCCTGGGGATCGCCACGCAGCAAAGAGATGACAATTTTAACCTGCTGCGCGGAGCTCCCTGACGAGTTAGGCTTCAAGGCAAAAAATAATTTACAATTATTTTTGAAACTCAAAAATTTAGATCGATCCCCAAAAAATACATCAGGTGTAGAGATCTTTGGTTCAACAGCATGCGAACGAGCAAGGTAGGTGGAAATTCCCCGCACTTCCGCAGTGAGCTGCTCTACACGATCAGACAATTGCTTTATCTCCATTGAGAGAAAAAAAAATTCCCCCTACGGCCTCAGAGATATAGAGGAAAGAATATACGCACTTTTTTTTTTTTTTTTTAAACACAATTCTTTCCTGCTATTGAGTACCCTAGGATCTGCAGTATGGCGGGTGATTCTGTTATGATTGAGTCACCGTAGGAGGCAAAAACAGAAATGCTAGCTAAGTCCAGAAAACCAGAGAAGTTGGCAGCTATCGGATTGCAGACCCCTGAACCTATCAACACAACTAGCAGTAGCCGTGGGGGGTTCCTAAGATGCCCTAGACCCCTCGATCACAGCCGGAGAAATAGCTAGGCCTAAAGAAAGAAAGGGGAAAACTAAACTGCCCCAGAGCAGACCCCAAAGCAATAGGCAGCCCCCAACATATAATGATGGTGAAGCAAGGTGAAAACACTAACACAGGCAGAAAGATAGACTGAGCAAAGACGGGGCCCAATCTAGCTAGATAGAAAAGGACAGGAAGGCTGCTGTCTGCAATCCGTGAAAAACCCTATGAAAATAAGAGCCAACAGACTGACAGTGAAAAAGGCCCTGAAGACGCTAGGCTTCAAAAAAGCTATGTCAGTACTCAGGAATATTCTGAAGACAGAGCTACAGGCAAAAGGAGATTCAGCTCACCCCAGCAGGGAATGGCAGAATCCAGAAAAGCAAGGAAAACAAAAACAAAACACTAATGCAAACAGGCAAAGCAGAAAAACTTAGCTTAGAGGAGCAGGAATCAGACTGGTGTCCTAGAAGTCCACAGAGAAATCACCCGCAGGGCAGAAGGGCGTCGGCAGCCTTATATCCAGTCCGTGACTCCACTCAGCCAGTCATCCTCATCAGGTTCAGGTGCCTGATAATCAGGCTCATTACCTTCCTTCACCAGAATAGGGAGTTCACCAGACCTCAGTGACGAAGGGGAAAATGAACTCACAACAGCTTGGTAACTGTGCAGAAAAGAGGAAGAAAAGTATTCTTGCTTTTAAAAAAGCAGTTTGCACAGCAGTGTGCAAACAGCAATGCAGCTATCAGGGAGCCTTATAAGGCAGCCTAATAACCAACAGAGCTGATGCACAAAAATAGAGCCTCCCCTGTTACTGCACACAAAGTGTTGTGTTGTAAGTGGAAATCGCTAACAGCAGAAGCAGTTTTTTGGTTCTTCTTCCCTGCCTAACGCTCTCCTTACAGAATCAGCAGCAGCAGCTCTCCCTATGCTAAGATCAGCAGAAGTAAAATGGCGGTCGGCTTGCACCCCCTTTTATAGCCCCTGTGACGCCACACAAAGCAAGCCAATTACTTGCATGCCCTTCTCAAAGATGGTGGTGACCGATGCCCATGTCATCGCGTTGCCCACAGTGTGCGTCCTCCATCATTGGCTGAAAAAGGGCGCTGAAAGCATCTTTTGAAACGCGACTTTGGCGCTCTGGTTGCCGACCACGTGGCCGACCTCACGCTATGGTCGGGTTTCGTTTCATGAAACCCGACTTCAGCGAAAGTTGACGACTTTTGAATATGACCGACCCGTTTCGCTCAACTCTACTCAGAATACTATGACTTAACAAAAAAATTTTTTGTAATAAAACAAAAAAAAACCAAAACACTATATCCATTTAGTATTCCAATAATTATACCTGAAAAACAAAGTTAACAGGTAATTTTTATTGCATAGTGAACATTGTAAACTCAAAAGCCAAATAATTGCTGTGTTTTTGTATTTTTTTTAGTTCCGCTCTACAAAGATTTTTTTTCTGTTTTCTAATCATTATACAATAAATTAAATGGATTCTCTGAGTATTTTATATTGATGGCCTCTCCTTAGGTTAGGTCATCAATATCTGATCTGTGGAGTTGCGACACCTAGCACCTCTTGTCGATCAGCTGTTTCCGGTGCGGCCAGAAGTGCTCAGTTGCGGAGCTGCATAGCACAGCTAGTTTCCTTTTTTAATCAACAGGGGCGGATGTGCAGTACGACTGTGCAGCTCTGCAATTGAGCCCTTTTAGGCACCACTGGGAACAGCTGATTGATCAATGGGGGTGTGACACCCCGGCCATATATCGATGATTCATCCTAAAGATAGGCCATTAGTGTAAAAGTAATAACCATTTCCCACAACAAAAATTAAGCTCTCATATGGATCTTTCTTCTTGAAAATTTAAATGTCTCTTGTTTTCAAGAGGGAAAAAAAACTAAGGCAAAAAAAATAAAAAAAATTGTTTTTTTCAGGTTATTACCATATTAATCTAAAGGTTGATCTGGCATGAGGACTAGATTACAAAAATAATTATTTACAGTGTTATTTTATTACACTAATAACCAGGCATTACATGAGCGAAAAACTTCAAAAAAATTAGGACCTGATAATTCTTATATGTTGTAGAAACTAAGCAACCATCCACTACAAAGCACTGGAGAATGTAATGCCAGGGCCATTAAGAGTAGATGTGACCTTTAATAATCCCACTTTGTTACTCAGCAAAGGAACATTTTTGTCATCCAGGAATCCCTGTTCCAGATTATATTCTAAAGAATAGGAAAGCTTCTGTGATGCCCAAGCTGCACAATAGACCTCAGTAATGATCAGTTCTAATATTCCATCAATGATGTTATATGAGCTGCCCTCTAAGGCAGGCAGGTCAATCAGTGAGAGAACTGGAATCTTCATGACTTCTAAAACTTGTGTTTGTGTTATCCAGGGTCAGGAGGATGCCAAATGTTCAGTAACAATGTAGCGGCTATTCACACACTTGTGACAAGAAATTAGCAGGCAGTGTGCCAGTTACAGTATATTAAGTTGGCTGAACAGAGATTTGTGCAAAATTTTATTAACACAACAATCCTAGTATTGATTTGGTTCATATCTCACTTGTTTCTGTTCACCCATTAAGCAACATTGTTAGGAACAATCCTCTTTGGTGCTATTACCATCGTGAAGCCACATTCACATGTTCAGTATTTGAACAGTATTTTACCTCAGTATTTGTAAGTCAAAACCTGGAGAAGAACAATCAGAGGAATTTTTTAATTAAGGCTATTTAGAAAGTTGCTTAGGAAGCCAATAAACAATCAAATTATATATATATATATATATATGTATATATTTTTATTACATATTGTAGAGCAAATCCGGTCAAACAAAACAGCTATTGTCCTTAGCAACCAGTTATACTTGCAGATTGATGCACATGGCCTGTGCAGACTCAGACAGATTCTGACCTATATCTTTCTTTAGCTCCAAGACAAATCCAGTCTGGTCAGCTTCTCTGAGCTAACTCACTAAGGAATATAGCTAGCTTGGTTACATGCAGGGCTAGCCAGGTGACCTAACCAGAACCTGTAGAGTAAGGATTTACAAGATCACTGTTAGATTTATTTCCAATGTTATTTGTCATGGTAATACTATATATATATTTTTAGTACTAAAAAAAGATTTGGAAAATTTACTAAGGTAAACAATGGCATCTATGCCTATTATGTGTTTTGACACTGTCAGACTTGACAATGTAACGCTGGTAGGTATGGACTCACTGTGTCACAAGCCGGGCTTATCTTGGAGGGGCATGACTAAGTGTCTACAGGTACTCAGTAGAGTCTCTGATGGTGAGAATAGGCTGGGACACCAGTTAACACCAGGTCCAACTGTAGTGCAGTCCCCGGGACAGCAGCACCTGACCCATGGGTCAGAGCAAGTATGCGAGGTACAGAGGAGTGAGACAGAAGCGTAGTCAAACGGTCCGAGGTCTGGGCAGGCAGCAGAGTTTGAAAATTTGTAGCAGAGGTCAAGAGAAGAGAGATCAGGATAAATGAGAAGGCAAGCTGGGTTTATAACAAGTGAGGCAAAGCAGGAATAAGCCAATTCAGGAACTAAAGACAAAGCTACTAAGAACCTAAGTTTAGGCAATGATTGAAGTGTGAAGTCGCCTGATATATCACTTGCTGACAGGTGATAGGCCGGGGAAGCAGATCTCTGCAGGACAGAATGGATACAAATTCCTGAAGTGTTCGGCCGTGTTCCCATGTAACTTTGAAATAGCCAAGCTGGAATTGAAGCACATGTTAGCTCAGTACGATGGTCAGGTACTGGGTGGAGCAGATTGAAAGACGTGGCACTTAGAAGATGTGCGAGTGGCCGACGTAACATTACCCCCTTAAGACCCTTACTTCTTTGGCCAGACCAACAAAAATCTTTCACAGAGGGTAGGGGTGCAAATGTTCTCCTCTGGCTCTCAAGATCTCTCCTCTGGACCAAAAGCCTTACAATCGACTAAATAGAATGTCTTCCTTCGGACCCTCTTGGAATCCAGAAAGTCTTTGTCCTTGAACACATCTGAAGGCCCCTCAAGAATGAAGAAGAGACAGGACTATGGACCTTGGAGAAGCAATTCAATACCACCGGCTTCAGGTGCGAAACATGAAAGGCATTTGGAATTCGTAGATTTGCAAGGAGTTGAGGATTGTAGGTCACTGGATTAAGTTGCCTTAGGATTTTGTACGAACATGCGGTTACAAAGTCCTGGACATCCTTGAACAGCAAGGGCGTTTAGAAGTGACATGCAATCAGTTCAGTCGACTTGCATATGACCATGTGACCTCCTTCAAGCAGAGGGGCAAAGGTTTGCCCAGCGGAATGTCTTTAAAAGGGACATGAGCTGCTTCAATAATCCTGGCCGGGTCAATGATGTGCTCCATAGTTTTTTGTAGGATCATTGCTCCAGCACTGATAAATGAGGCATCTGTCTCCAAGAAAAACTGCTTGTTGGGATCAGGGTGATGCAGCACTCGCAAAGGCCTCTTTCAAATGTTGGAAAGTGGACACGGCTGACTAAGGCCAGTCTCAGGGATTGGCCCCTGTGAGGACACAGCATTGTATCTTAATTAACTAGATGCCTATTTTTAGCAAGCCAGGAAGAATAGACTGTTATCTATATGTTGACTTTTGAATTTATGTGTTTCTTTCTGGTTGGTCAAGAAAACAGACTTTTGCTTATGTAAGCTGTAATATTGACTTGTAAGTTGGCAATTTGTTGTAACACATTGTGCTCTTATCCTTGATGACTAGTGATGTTAACCGATATGCTGATTACACATTTTCCAGTCCAGCCAGTTTGTTGACTTGGGAAATAGAGGAGGAAAAACTATGTGTATAGATTACATAATCAAACAATGTGAGTTGACGTCTTATCAGGATTCTTTGCCTTTACCTGTAAATACTGAATGATGGACACTTGTTCACTATAAAAAGAGGTTAAACGTAGTCAAAATTGTTGGTACCCCTCATTTAATGACAGAAAAACCCACAATGGTGACAGAAATAGCTTGAATCTGACAAAAGTAATAACAAATAAAAAAAATCTATGAAAATGAACAAATGAAAGTCAGACATTGCTTTTCAACCATGCTTCCACAGAATTTTTTAAAAAAAATAAAACTCATGAAATAGGCCTGGACAGAAATGATGGTACCCTTAACTTAATATTTTGTTGCACAACCTTTTGAGGCAATCACTGCAGTCAAATGATTCCTGTAACTGTCAATGAGACTTCTGCACCTCTCAACAGGTATTTTGGCCCACTCCTCAAGAGCAAACTGCTCCAGTTGTCTCGTGTTTGAAGGTTGCCTTTTCCGGACGGCATGTTTCATCTCTTTCTACAGATGCTCAATAGGAATTAGGTCAGGGCTCATAGAAGGCCACTTCAGAATAGTCCAATGTTTTCCTCTTAGCCATTCTTGGGTGTTTTTATCTGTGTGTTTTGGGTCATTATCCTGTTGCAGGACCCATGCTTTCTGACACTGGGCAGCCCATTTCTCCCTAGAATCCCTTGATAGTCTTGAGATTTCATTGTACCCTTCACAGATTCAAGACACCCTGTGCCAGATGCAGCAAAGCAGGCCCAGAACATAACAGAGCGATCTCCATGTTTCACAGTAGGGACAGTGTTCTTTTCTTGATATGCTTCATTTTTCCGTCTGTGAATATAGAACTGATGGGCTTTGCGAAAAAGATCCATTTTTGTCACATCTGTCCATAGGCCATTCGCCCAGAAGCTTTGGGGCTTGTCAACATGTAGTTTGGCAAATTCCATTCTGTCTATTTTTTGATTTTTTTCAACAATGGGGTCCTCCTTGGTCGTCTTCCATGAAGTCCACTTTGGCTCATACAACGACGGATGGTGCGATCTGACACTGATGTTCCTTGAGCTTGACGTTCACCTTTAATCTGTTTTGAAGTTTTTCTGGGCTCTTTTGTTACCATTCGTATTATCCGTCAATTTGGTTTGTCATCAATTTTCTTCCTGCGGCCACATCCAGGGAGGTTCGCTACAGTCCCATGGAGCTTAAATTTCTGAATAATATGTGCAACTGTAATTACAGGAACATCAAGCTGCTTGGAGATGGTCTTTTAACTTTTACCTTTAACATGTTTGTCTATAATTTTCTTTCTAATCTCCTGAGACAACTCTTTCCTTCGCTTCCTCTGGTCCATGTTGAGTGTGATACACACCATCTGACCAAAAAGCACAGTGAGTATCTGTAGTCCTCTTTACAGGCCCACTCACTGATTCCAAGATTGTAGACATCTGTGATGCTAATTAGTGGACACTAGAGATGAGCGACCTTGCCTCCGGATGGTTGAGTCGGGTTTCGGACCACCAAAAGTCGAGTCGAACGAAATCGTCCGAATATCGGAAAAGTCGGAGTTCCAACCGAAACCCGAACCGACCCAAATGCAAGTCAATGGGGAATAAAAGTCGGCAGTGAGTGGAGGACAGTAAACACACCTACAGTGCCCATTTCAATTCTTATTACTTGGCTTGTCAACCTTAATTTACTTTATAATAATAGTAACGCATTGAAAACTGGGGGTTATTTGACAACTAAAGTTGTGTGTGGGGGGGTACAGCCCAGTTAGGGAGGTAGAAAAACTGGCATATGTTGAGGTGTAGGCTGGACGTTCAGCAGCTGCAAATGGAGGAATTGGAGAAGTCGGAGGAAGAGTAGGACAAAGCGAACCATTTTGCTGGCAACCTATGTGTCATCAGGGGAAGGTGGTACAAAATCCTTTGAAACCCAGGCATGGTTCATTTTAATGAAGGTGAGATCACCTACATTTTGGGTCGACAGCCGGGTCCTTCTTTCTGTCAGGATTGATCCAGCAGCACTGAAGACTCTTTCTGATAGCACACTACCAGCAGGGCAAGCGAGCTCCTGTAAGGCATATTGTGCCAGTTCAGGCCAGGTGTCCAGTTTACAGGCCCAGTAGTCAAAGGGGAATGAACTGTGAGGGAGAACATCGATAGGGGAGGAGAGGTAATTTTGAACCATAGTTGACAACTGCTGTCTCCTGTCTGTTGCAATCGATTCAGTATTACCAGTCGTGTGAGCGGTACTCGAGAAATCAGTCCACAACATAGTCATGAAACCCCTGTCTCCAACGCCACTTCAGCTGTGTGCACCACGAACACCTCTTCCATGTTGCCCAGTACGGCTCGTGGTAGAACCTGCACCACTGCTGTGTGCTGGGAATGCCTCTAACAAACGGTTTACTAGAGTTGCTTGTTTGTTTGCCAATAGAGTTGAGCGAAACGGGTCGAAAAATTTCAAAAGTCGCTGACTTTTGGCAAAGTCGGGTTTCATGAAACGAAACCCGACCCTAGGATGAGGTCGGCCACGAGGTCGGAGACTTACGCGTCAAAGTCGCGTTTCAAAAGTTTGTTTTGCGCTCTTTTTCAGCCAATCAGGATCCACGGACACTGAGGGCAACGTGATGACATAGGCACGGGTCACCACCATCTTTCAGAAGGGCATGCAAGTGATTGGCTTGCTTTGGGGGACGTCACAGGGGGTATAAAAGGGCGTGCACGCCGACCGCCGTGTTACTCATGCTGATCTCAGAATAGGGAGAGCTGCTGCTGCTGATGATTTTGTAGGGAGAACGTTAGGCAGGGAAGAAGACACCAAAAACTGCTTCTGCTGCTAGCGATTTTGCCTGTACAACACACCAGTCACTGTGTGTGCAGTGCAAGGGGAGGCTATATAGTGGTGTATCAGTGGTGTTGGTTGTTGGGCTGCCTTCTAAGGCTTCCTGACATTCCTGCATTGCTGTTTACCCACTGCTCCGCAAACTGCTTTTTTAAAAGCAATCCCAATTTTTTTTTTTCACAAGTGTGTGCAGAAATTCAAAATCTCCCTTATCCTCTAGTCACTTTGGTCACAGCTGTGCCATCGAGCCTGTCACATAGCGCTCAGATATTCATTGGGCCTCACACAATCCAAAAGTGTCCAGTGTCCACAAGTGTCTGCTGAAATTCAAAATCTCACTTATCCTCTAGTCACTTTGGTCACAGCTGTGCCATCGAGCCTGTCACATAGCTCAGATATCAGTGGGCCTCACACAATCCAAAAGTGTCCAGTGTCCACAAGTGTCTGCAGAAATTCAAAATCTCCCTTATCCTCTCGTCACTTTTGTCACAGCTGTGCCATCGAGCCTGTCACATAGCGCTCAGATATTCATTGGGCCTCACACAATCCAAAAGTGTCCAGTGTCCATAAGTGTCTGCTGAAATTCAAAATCTCACTTATCCTCTAGTCACTTTGGTCACAGGCACAGCTGTGCCATCGAGCCTGTCACATAGCGCTCAGATATCAGTGGGCCTCACACAATCCAAAAGTGTCCAGTGTCCACAAGTGTGTGCAGAAATTCAAAATCTCCCTTATCCTCTAGTCACTTTGGTCACAGCTGTGCCATCGAGCCTGTCACATAGCGCTCAGATATTCATTGGGCCTCACACAATCCAAAAGTGTCCAGTGTCCACAAGTGTCTGCTGAAATTCAAAATTTCACTTATCCTCTAGTCACTTTTGTCACAGCTGTGCCATCGAGCCTGTCACATAGCGCTCAGATATTCATTGGGCCTCACACAATCCAAAAGTGTCCAGTGTCCACAAGTGTGTGCAGAAATTCAAAATCTCCCTTATCCTCTAGTCACTTTGATCACAGCTGTGCCATCGAGCCTGTCACATAGCGCTCAGATATCAGTGGGCCTCACACAATCCAAAAGTGTCCAGTGTCCACAAGTGTCTGCAGAAATTCAAAATCTCCCTTATCCTCTCGTCACTTTTGTCACAGCTGTGCCATCGAGCCTGTCACATAGCGCTCAGATATTCATTGGGCCTCACACAATCCAAAAGTGTCCAGTGTCCACAAGTGTCTGCTGAAATTCAAAATCTCACTTATCCTCTAGTCACTTTGGTCACAGCTGTGCCATCGAGCCTGTCACATAGCGCTCAGATATTCATTGGGCCTCACACAATCCAAAAGTGTCCAGTGTCCACAAGTGTGTGCAGAAATTCAAAATCTCCCTTATCCTCTAGTCACTTTGGTCACAGCTGTGCCATCGAGCCTGTCACATAGCGCTCAGATATCAGTTGGCCTCACACAATCCAAAAGTGTCCAGTGTCCACAAGTGTCTGCAGAAATTCAAAATCTCCCTTATCCTCTCGTCACTTTTGTCACAGTTGTGCCATCGAGCCTGTCACATAGCGCTCAGATATTCATTGGGCCTCACACAATCCAAAAGTGTCCAGTGTCCACAAGTGTCTGCTGAAATTCAAAATCTCACTTATCCTCTAGTCACTTTGGTCACAGGCACAGCTGTGCCATCGAGCCTGTCACATAGCGCTCAGATATCAGTGGGACTCACACAATCCAAAAGTGTCCAGTGTCCACAAGTGTGTGCAGAAATTCAAAATCTCCCTTATCCTCTAGTCACTTTGGTCACAGCTGTGCCATCGAGCCTGTCACATAGCGCTCAGATATTCATTGGGCCTCACACAATCCAAAAGTGTCCAGTGTCCACAAGTGTCTGCAGAAATTCAAAATCTCCCCTGTCCTATAGACACCTTGTACCTTGTTTTACATTACTATATAGTTTGTTGGATTTTGTCTACATTTCTACCAAAAATGAGGAAGGCTGGTGGAAGAGGCCGTGGAATTGGGCGGGGGTTGGCAGCTGGTAATGATGGTGTTGGTGGTGGATCTGATGGTAGTGGCAAGAGCAAAATAGGACCGAATGCAGGAGGTGTTGAGCCTGCGTCATCGTCTGGCTACATAAGGCCTCGAACGCTTAGTTTTCTAGGAGTTGGCAAACCGCTTTTAAAGCCAGAGCATCAGGAAAAAGTTTTGTCTTACATTGCTGACTCAGCCTCCAGCTCTATCACCTCCTCTTCTTCAGTTGTAAAAAGTAAAAGCACTGAGTCGTCATTGGAGGCTCATGTTCATGAACCACACCTTTCCTTGTGTCCTTCACCCGAACCAAGATTGAAGGATGACGCAGGCCATACTACTGATTACTCCATGGAGCTGTTTTCACATACCATGCCTGGATTATCAAGTGAAATGGTGAATTACCCAGGCCAAGATGAATCTGACATGGAGTGCACTGATGCACAGCTGCTGATGGATGATTCTGCTGGTACATTCACTCAGAGCACTACATTGTCCTCGCAGTGTACAGAGACAGATTCTGACCCTGATGAGACTCAGGTGCCCCTTCCCGCACACTATACCACCATACACGGTGACACAGAGGAAGGTGCACATGACATAGAAGAGGAGGTGATGGATGACCCAGTTGTTGACCCAGATTGGCATCCATTGGGGGAAGAGGGTGCTGCTTCCAATAGCTCAGATGAGGAGCATCCACAGCAGACATCGACATCGCAACAGCTGTTATCTGGCAGGCCCGGAGCACTCCAAAGACAGGTTCCAAACATCAAAAGAGTTGCTGGACAGCTTGTCCAGAGGGTCAAAAGATCACAGTGTGCTAGGCCGCAAAATGTCTGCCAAGGTAGGAAGAGTGCAGTGTGGCACTTTTTTGAACAAAATCCTCATGATCAGGCCAAGATTATCTGTAAGAAGTGCGCAAAGACCTTTAGCCGAGGGAAAAATCTGAAAAATTTGAATACCAGTTGCATGCTTAGACATTTAACCAGCATGCACTTGCAAGAGTGGACACAACACCAAACCTCAAGTGCCACATGTGCAACTGATCACAACGAAGGTAGTCAGCAACGCTACATTGTTTCCCCCACTGTAAGCCCACCTGTTAGCACAGCAGCAAATGTTGAGGTGTCGTTGCAAGGCCACAGCAGTCAGGGAATCCCACTGTTATATCAACGAAAGACTGATTCTAGGCCATCAGAAAGAACACCAACTCCATCACCATCATCAACCCTCTCTCAGTCCGCCCTGTCCACCGCTACTTCCACCATATGCAGCTCTCAAGTCCAGCTCACCCTCCCAGACACTATGAGTAGGTCAAGAAAGTACTCAGTCTCTCATCCGCGTACACTGGGTTTGAACGCCCACATTGCCAAACTAATCTCGTTTGAGATGATGCCCTTTCGGTTGGTGGAAAGCGCAGCTTTCCGCGAACTCATGGCCTATGCAGTACCACGCTATGACCTACCCAGTCGCCACTTCTTCTCTCGCAAAGCCATCCCAGCCCTCCACCATCATGTGAAAGACAGCATTGTCCATGCACTCAAGCAGTCAGTGAGCGGAAAGGTGCACCTCACAACTGATCCATGGTCCAGTCGGCATGGCCAGGGCCGTTACGTGTCCATCACTGCGCACTGGGTTAATGTGGTGGATGCAGGGTCCACGGGACAGCGGTGGTTGGACAGTGCTGCCTAGCCCACGGTATAGGAAACAGTTGGCTGTAGGCGTTCGACCCTCCTCCTCCTCCAGAAGCGAAAGCTCGTCCACAGAGCGCAGTCGTACGAGCACTCCATCTGCAGCTGCCACTGTTGCACATGAGGTGTCCCCCTATCGAGCAGCTAGTGGAAAGCGTCAGCAGGCAGTGTTGCAGATGATGTGTTTGGGCGACAGACATACCGCCGAGGTACTAGCCGAATACTTTCAGCGACAAACTGAGTCATGGCTGGGCAGTGTACATCTTGAGGCAGGCAAGGTAGTTAGTGATAACGGGCGTAATTTTGTGGCAGCCATAGCCCTTTCAAAACTCAGCCACATACCTTGCTTGGCTCACACCTTGAACCTGGTGGTGCAGTGCTTCCTTAAAAAATATCCGGAGTTAACAGCCCTGCTCCAGAAGGTGCGAAGACTGTGCTCGCACATCCGCCGGTCGCCTGTACACTCCGTTCGTATGCAGAAGCTGCAGCGATTGCTCCACCTTCCCAACCACCGCCTCATTATCGACATTGCAACAAGGTGGAACTCCACCCTGCACATGGTGGAGCGGCTGTGCGAGCAGAGGCAGGCCATAATGCATTTGTGGGAGGATACACGGCCAGGCACTTTGAGAGCAGACATGGAGTTGACCGGTGTGCAGTGGTCGAAGCTGAAAGACCTCTGTAAAGTCCTTCAGTGTTTTGAGGAATGCACACGGCTGGTAAGTGCAGACGACGCCATCCTAAGCATGAGCATCCCACTTATGCGTCTGCTCATGCAAACTTTGACGCACCTTAAGGAGCAGGCTTCTGCAGCCAATGTTGATGAGGAGGAAGAGGAGGAGGGAATCCTTGATGACATTCAGCCATTGTCTGCTCAGGGACCTCTCCTGGACGAGGTGGAGGAAGAAGAGGAGGAGGAGGAGGAGGATGATGGGGATGATTACTTAGGGGAGGAGGATGCATCTCGTGGGGCAAGTGAAAATGTTGGCGTGGCAAGGTCTGGTACAGGGTTTGTGCGTGACTGGTGGGATGTGGATTTGCCAGAAAGTGCTCCTCCAACCAGCACTCGCAGTGCATCATTGACACCGGGAACATTGGCCCACATGTCAGATTATGCCTTGCAGATCCTAAAAAGGGACCCCCGCATTGCCAAAATGATGAACGATGACGACTACTGGTTGGCCAGCATCCTGGATCCACGCTATAAAGGCAAATTACAAAACATCATGCCACAGGAGAACCTTGACCTAATATTGGCTAATAAACAAGCAACTCTGGTAAATCGGTTGCTTGAGGCATTCCCAGCACACAGCAGCGGTGGTGGTTCTCACACGAGCCGTACGGGCCGGGGGCAGCTTGGCAGAGGTGTTCGTGGTGCACACAGCAGAAGTGGCGTTGGAGACAGGGGTTTCATGACAATGTTGTGGACTGATTTTTCAAGTACCGCTCATACAACTGGTAATACTGCATCGAAGGAAAGTGACAGGAGACAGCAGTTGTCAACTATGGTTACAAACTACTTTTCCTCCCATATCGATGTTCTCCCACACAGGTCATTCCCCTTTGACTATTGGGCCGCTAAACTGGACACCTGGCCTGAATTGGCACAATATGCCTTACAGGAGCTCGCTTGCCCAGCTGCAAGTGTGTTATTGGAAAGAGTCTTCAGTGCAGCTGGATCAATCCTGACAGAAAAAAGGACCCGTCTGTCAACCCAAAATGTGGATGATCTAACCTTCATTAAAATGAACCACGCATGGGTTTCCAAGGATTTTGTCCCACCTTCCCCTGATGACACATAGGGTGACAGAAAAATGGCTTGCTTTGGTCCACCTCTTCCTGGGACTTGACCTATTTCACCTTTTGCATCAGCTGAATGTCCAACATCAACATATGCCACTTTCTAAAACTCCCTAACTGTGCTGCCTCCCCCCCATGGCCGGGGTCACCACCTAGCGCACGACACCGTGCGAGTGCCGTTGCCCTGGACAGGTGGGTAGGCCGACTCTTGGGCGCGGGCACTGGCACAGGGTCCTTCATAGTGCAATCAAGTGTCTCTGACGGTGGTGGTGCACACCCGCCGTCAGACACACCGCCGTACTATGAGGGGCGCAGTGCCAGTACCGACGCCCACGAGTGGGTCCCCCTTGCTTGGGCAGGGCCCCAGCATTTGCAATCTTTACCTCTCCCTGCTCCTCCGCTGTGTAGTCTGGGCCGTCAAATCCATACTGTGCCTGACACCGTCTGATCCTGCCTCCTGATGTATAGACATATATTTTGAATGTGTACGCTATCCATACATGTTATCCGGGGATACGGTACCCTTTCTAACCTTTGTGCAATCACGTGCAATCCATACTGGGCCTAACACCGTCTGAGCCTGCCTCCTGATGTATAGACATATATTTTGAATGTGTACGCTATCCATACATGTTATCTGGGGATACGGTACCCTTTCTAACCTTTGTGCAATCACGTGCAATCCATACTGGGCCTAATACCGTCTGAGCCTGCCTCCTGATGTATAGACATATATTTTGAATGTGTACGCTATCCATACATGTTATCTGGGGATACGGTACCCTTTCTAACCTTTGTGCAATCACGTGCAATCCATACTGGGCCTAACACCGTCTGAGCCTGCCTCCTGATGTATAGACATATATTTTGAATGTGTACGCTATCCATACGTGTTATCCGGGGATAACCTTTGTGCAATCACGTGCAATCCATACTGGGCCTAACACCGTCTGAGCCTGCCTCCTGATGTATAGACATATATTTTGAATGTGTACGCTATCCATACATGTTATCTGGGGATACGGTACCCTTTCTAACCTTTGTGCAATCACGTGCAATCCATACTGGGCCTAACACCGTCTGAGCCTGCCTCCTGATGTATAGACATATATTTTGAATGTGTACGCTATCCATACATGTTATCTGGGGATACGGTACCCTTTCTAACCTTTGTGCAATCTCGTGCAAGCCATACTGTGCCTAACACCGTCTGAGCCTGCCTCCTGATGTATAGACATATATTTTGAATGTGTACGCTATCCATACATGTTATCCGGGGAAACGGTACCCTTTCTAACCTTTGTGCAATCACGTGCAATCCATACTGGGCCTAACACCGTCTGAGCCTGCCTCCTGATGTATAGACATATATTTTGAATGTGTACGCTATTCATACATGTTATCTGGGGATACGGTACCCTTTCTGACCTTTGTGCAATCACGTGCAATCCATACTGGGCCTAATACCGTCTGAGCCTGCCTCCTGATGTATAGACATATATTTTGAATGTGTACGCTATCCATACATGTTATCTGGGGATACGGTACCCTTTCTAACCTTTGTGCAATCACGTGCAATCCATACTGGGCCTAACACCGTCTGAGCCTGCCTCCTGATGTATAGACATATATTTTGAATGTGTACGCTATCCATACATGTTATCCGGGGATACGGTACCCTTTCTAACCTTTGTGCAATCACGTGCAATCCATACTGGGCCTAACACCGTCTGAGCCTGCCTCCTGATGTATAGACATATATTTTGAATGTGTACGCTATCCATACATGTTATCTGGGGATACGGTACCCTTTCTAACCTTTGTGCAATCACGTGCAATCCATACTGGGCCTAACACCGTCTGAGCCTGCCTCCTGATGTATAGACATATATTTTGAATGTGTACGCTTTCCATACATGTTATCTGGGGATACGGTACCCTTTCTAACCTTTGTGCAATCACGTGCAATCCATACTGGGCCTAACACCGTCTGAGCCTGCCTCCTGATGTATAGACATATATTTTGAATGTGTGCACTATCCATACATGTTATCCGGGGAAACAGTACCCTTTCTAACCTTTGTGCAATCACATGCAATCCATACTGGGCCTAACACCGTCTGATCCTGCCTCCTGATGTATAGACATATATTTTGAATGTGTACGCTATCCATACATGTTATCCGGGGATACGGTACCCTTTCTAACCTTTGTGCAATCACGTGCAATCCATACTGGGCCTAATACCGTCTGAGCCTGCCTCCTGATGTATAGACATATATTTTGAATGTGTACGCTATCCATACATGTTATCCGGGGATACGGTACCCTTTCTAACCTTTGTGCAATCACGTGCAATCCATACTGGGCCTAACACCGTCTGAGCCTGCCTCCTGATGTATAGACATATATTTTGAATGTGTACGCTATCCATACATGTTATCCGGGGATACGGTACCCTTTCTAACCTTTGTGCAATCACGTGCAATCCATACTGGGCCTAACACCGTCTGAGCCTACCTCCTGATGTATAGACATATATTTTGAATGTGTACGCTATCCATACATGTTATCCGGGGAAACGGTACCCTTCCTAACCTTTGTGCAATCACGTGCAATCCATACTGGGCCTAACACCGTCTGAGCCTGCCTCCTGATGTATAGACATATATTTTGAATGTGTACGCTATCCATACATGTTATCCGGGGAAACGGTACCCTTTCTAACCTTTGTGCAATCACGTGCAATCCATACTGGGCCTAATACCGTCTGAGCCTGCCTCCTGATGTATAGACATATATTTTGAATGTGTACGCTATCCATACATGTTATCTGGGGATACGGTACCCTTTCTAACCTTTGTGCAATCACGTGCAATCCATACTGGGCGTAACACCGTCTGAGCCTGCCTCCGGATGTATAGACATATATTTTGAATGTGTACGCTATCCATACATGTTATCTGGGGATACGGTACCCTTTCTAACCTTTGTGCAATCTCGTGCAAGCCATACTGTGCCTAACACCGTCTGAGCCTGCCTCCTGATGTATAGACATATATTTTGAATGTGTACGCTATCCATACATGTTATCCGGGGAAACGGTACCCTTTCTAACCTTTGTGCAATCACGTGCAATCCATACTGGGCCTAACACCGTCTGAGCCTGCCTCCTGATGTATAGACATATATTTTGAATGTGTACGCTATTCATACATGTTATCTGGGGATACGGTACCCTTTCTGACCTTTGTGCAATCACGTGCAATCCATACTGGGCCTAATACCGTCTGAGCCTGCCTCCTGATGTATAGACATATATTTTGAATGTGTACGCTATCCATACATGTTATCTGGGGATACGGTACCCTTTCTAACCTTTGTGCAATCACGTGCAATCCATACTGGGCCTAACACCGTCTGAGCCTGCCTCCTGATGTATAGACATATATTTTGAATGTGTACGCTATCCATACATGTTATCCGGGGATACGGTACCCTTTCTAACCTTTGTGCAATCACGTGCAATCCATACTGGGCCTAACACCGTCTGAGCCTGCCTCCTGATGTATAGACATATATTTTGAATGTGTACGCTATCCATACATGTTATCTGGGGATACGGTACCCTTTCTAACCTTTGTGCAATCACGTGCAATCCATACTGGGCCTAACACCGTCTGAGCCTGCCTCCTGATGTATAGACATATATTTTGAATGTGTACGCTTTCCATACATGTTATCTGGGGATACGGTACCCTTTCTAACCTTTGTGCAATCACGTGCAATCCATACTGGGCCTAACACCGTCTGAGCCTGCCTCCTGATGTATAGACATATATTTTGAATGTGTGCACTATCCATACATGTTATCCGGGGAAACAGTACCCTTTCTAACCTTTGTGCAATCACATGCAATCCATACTGGGCCTAACACCGTCTGATCCTGCCTCCTGATGTATAGACATATATTTTGAATGTGTACGCTATCCATACATGTTATCCGGGGATACGGTACCCTTTCTAACCTTTGTGCAATCACGTGCAATCCATACTGGGCCTAATACCGTCTGAGCCTGCCTCCTGATGTATAGACATATATTTTGAATGTGTACGCTATCCATACATGTTATCCGGGGATACGGTACCCTTTCTAACCTTTGTGCAATCACGTGCAATCCATACTGGGCCTAACACCGTCTGAGCCTGCCTCCTGATGTATAGACATATATTTTGAATGTGTACGCTATCCATACATGTTATCCGGGGATACGGTACCCTTTCTAACCTTTGTGCAATCACGTGCAATCCATACTGGGCCTAACACCGTCTGAGCCTACCTCCTGATGTATAGACATATATTTTGAATGTGTACGCTATCCATACATGTTATCCGGGGAAACGGTACCCTTCCTAACCTTTGTGCAATCACGTGCAATCCATACTGGGCCTAACACCGTCTGAGCCTGCCTCCTGATGTATAGACATATATTTTGAATGTGTACGCTATCCATACATGTTATCCGGGGAAACGGTACCCTTTCTAACCTTTGTGCAATCCATACTGGGCCTAACACCGTCTGAGCCTGCCTCCTGATGTATAGACATATATTTTGAATGTGTACGCTATCCATACATGTTATCTGGGGATACGGTACCCTTTCTAACCTTTGTGCAATCACGTGCAATCCATACTGGGCGTGAGAACGGCTGGCGAGCTGTTAAGCAAGCTACAGCACCTGTGGTTTGCACACGTAAGTTTTTCATTTTTTCAGGAATGACGGTTAGGCCTAATTCCGGAACTGCAGTTGACCTGCACTTACTGGGAAATCATTGTTCGCGGGTAATAATTGTAATCAGTGATCCCCATCACTAAAGTTGTTCAGCGGATTATCTGCACCTGTAAGCGACAAACGCTGGCCTTTTCAGTGTAGCGCACATGCAGCCACGGACATGTAAGGGCATGACACACCAGTTATTGGCCAATCTCATGTGCCAGAGCCTCACGTGTCCCTCTAGTAAGCTGGACTCGGACCGCGGGGCATGACGGAGTCTCGTTCGTTAACGGAATTAAGCTTGCAATGTGTGCATCTGTTCTGTAGCTGGCATGGTTGAGGTTTCCTAGGTGGAGTCGAATTTAACCGTAGGCTCCACTCCTGGTGGTGCCCTTCTGGACATTCCTTTAAGGTTCAGCTTTGCAACCATACTGCCCACGTAAAACAAACACTTTGCCTTCATGAACGCTGTTTGGAGGGTCATGACTCGTGGGAATAACGCCGCCCAATCAGTTAACCTGCTAGAGAGATCGTTCGTTGCTCCCAAGCATGACATCACACTCCCTAGGAAGAAGGTAATGCCACTGTGGCGACCGTACTCCTGGGGGCGACACAAGTGCACTGATGCCCAGCCACTGCTCGATGAATCTGCTGGTACATTGACCCAGACCACTACATTCCCCTCGCACGCTACACGACCTGAATCTGACCCTGATGAAACTCAGGTTACCCTTCCCATATACAGTTCCATCTTACACGGTGACAAAGAGGAAGCTGCAGATGAAAGTACAGGTTCGGCCCACCCGCCATCAGACACACCACCGTACTATCAGGGGCCCTGTGGCAGTGCCGTCGCCAACGAGTGGGCCCCCCCTGCTTGCTCAGGATCACAGCACTTGCAAAGTTGAAATACTGTGCAGTGAGATGGAAGATGGGGACGACGAGGAGTCCAGACAAGTACAGGGATTCCCTAGCGAGGAGACTTATTTGATTGTTTTCAATGTTGGGACAGCAATTTTTGGGGAGCACTATACTCTGGAGAATGATAGATGGGGCCCACCATACACTGGAACATTCCAAAGGTGGACATCAGACACTGGAGCAGCATTTACAGGGCCCATTATACACTAGAGCATTAGAAATGGGGCCCATTATGTTTGGAGCATTATTTGGGCCCATAAGACAGTGGAGCTTCATCCATGGGGACCAACATATACTGTAGCATTATGTGGAGCTCATCATATACTGTTTCAAACATTATATGGGACCAATGATTCTGTACGGAGAAATAGATGGGCCTCGTCATGAGATGTAAAAAGTGAAGTATTTTTCATTGTACTATACCGCTATTTCTCTGCCGTATCGGAGCATGATGAGTTGTGGTATGTGTTAAAGGGGCGCTCTTTCGCCCAGGGCACATGAAAACCTGCAGCCAGCCCTCCCCCCCCACAACTTTAGCCAAATAACCCCCATTTTTCAGTGCGTAACTTGTATTATGAAGTTAATTAAGGTTGACAAGCTTAAGTAAGAAGAATTGATGCTTTTGGCATTCAAATGGGCACTGTAGGTGTGTTTCCTGTCCTTCTCTCACTGCCGACTTTTATTCCCCATTGACTTACATTGGGTTTCGTGTTTCGGGACGACCCCGACTTTTCCCTATAATCGGACGATCTTGCTCGACCCGACTTTTGGAAAAGTCGGGTTTCACGAAACGAAACTCGACCCTAAAAAACCAAAAGTCGCTCAACTCTATTCGCCAATATTAGCTGTAGGTTTTCCTGTGGCGTGATGTTCTGTAATTTGCCTTTATAGAGTGGATCGAGGATGCTGGCCAACCAGTAGTCGTCATCCTTCATAATTTTGGCAATGCGGGGGTCCCTTTTTAGGATCCGCAAGAGATAATCACACATGTGGGCCAATGTTCCAGGTGTCAATGATGCACTGCCAGTGGTGGGTGGAGGAGCACTTTCTGGCAAATCCACATCCCTCCAGTCACGCACAAACCCTGAATCTGACCTTGGCAAGCCAACATTTTTTCTTGCCCCCTGAGAAGCATCCTACTCCCCAAAATAATCATCCCCCTCATCCTCCTCCTCCTCTTCCTCTTCTTCCTCCACCTCGTCCAGGACAGTTCCCTGAGCAGTCAATGCCTGACTGTCATCATGGCTTCCCTCCTCCTCCTCATCCTCCGCTGCAGATGACTTATCCTTAATGTGCGTCAAAGTTTGCATGAGCAGACACATAAGTGGGATGCTCATGCTTATGATGGCGTCGTCTGCGCTTACCAGCTATGTGCATTCCTCAAAACACTGAAGGACTTTACAGAGGTCTTTCAGCTTTGACCACTGCACACCTGACAACTAGTTGTCTGCCCTCAAACTACTTGCCCGTGTATCCTCCCACAAATGCAGTACAGACTACCTCTGTTCGCACAGCCTCTCAGCCATGTGCATGGTGGAGTTCCACCTTGTTGCAACGTCTATGATTAGGCGGTGCTTGGGGAGGTGGAGCAATCGCTGCAGCCTCTGCATACGACTGGAGACTACGGGCGACCGGCGGATGTGCGAGCACAGTCTTCGAACCTTAAGGAGCAGGGCTGGTAACTCCGGATAATTATTTATGAAGCACTGCACCACCAGATTCAAGGTGTGAGCCAGGCAAGGTATGTATTGGAGTTTTGCCAGGGCTATGGCCACCACAAAATTACGTCCGTTATCACTGACTACCTTGCCTGGCTCAAGATGTAGACTGCCCAGCCATGACTCAGTTTCTAGCTGCAAGTAGTCGGCCAGTACCTCCGCGGTGTGTCTGTTGTTGCCCAAAGACATCATCTTTAAAACAGCCTGCTGACACTTATCACTAGCTGTTCGACAGTGGGACACCTCGTGTGCAACACTGGCAGCTGCGGATGGAGTGCTCGTGCGACTGCGCTCTGTTGACGAGCTTTCGCTTCTGGAGGAGGCGGAGGGTCGAACGCCAACAGCCAACTCTTGCCTATACCTTGGGCTAGGGAGCACTGTCCCACCGCCGCTGTCCTCTGTGGACCCTGCATCCACAACATTCACCCAGTGTGCAGTGATGGACATGTAACGGCCCTGGCCATGCCTACTGGCCCATGCATCTGTTGTGTGGTGCACCTTTCCACTCACTGATTGTTTGAGTGCATGGACAATGCAGTCTTTCACATGCAGGTGGAGGGCAGGGATGGCTTTTCTAGAAAAGAAGTGCCGACTGGGAAGGTCATAGCGTGGGACAGCGTAGGCCATGAGCTCTCGGAACGCTGCGCTTTCAACCAAACGGAAGGGCATCATCTCTAATGAGTTCAGTTTGGCAATGTAGGCGTTCAAAGCCAGTGTACGCGGATGAGAGGATGAGTACTTTCTTGTCCTACTCATAGTCTCTGCTAGGGTGAGCTGGACTTGAGAGCTGCATATGGTGGAACTAGCGGTGGACATGGCGGACTGAGAGGTGGTTGGTGATGGTGATGGTGGTGGTGATGGCCTAGATGCAGTCTTTTGTTGGAAAAACATTGTGATTCCCTGACTGCATAGGCCTTGCGACGACACCTCAACATTTCTTGCTGGTGGTGTGCTAACCGGTGGGCTTACAGTGGGGGAAGCGATGTAGCGTCGCTGGCTACCTTCAGTCGGAGCAGGTGCATGTGTGCTACCTGAGGTTTTGTAGTCTGTCCACGCTTGCAAGTGCATGGTGTTTACATGTCTAAGCATGCAACTGGTATTCAAATTTTGGAGATTTTTCCCTTGGCTAATGGTCCTTCCGCACTTCTTACAGATAACCTTTGCCTCATCAATAGGATTTTGGTCAAAAAAGTGCCACACTGCACTCTTCCTGCTATGGTAAAAATTTTCAGGCCTTGCACGCTGTGCTAATTTGACCATCTGGCCAAGCTGTCCTGCAACTCTTGTTGCTTTTAAACACGTTTTTGGACTGCTACGGGCCTGCCAGATAACCGCAGCTGCGATGTCGATGCCTGCTGAGGATCCTCCTCCTCTTCTGAGCTATTGCCAGCGACACCCTCTTCCCCCAATGGATGCTAATCCGGGTCAACATCTGGGTCATCCATCACCTCCTCTTCAATTTCATCTGCACCTTCCTCTGTGTCACCGTGTAAGGTGGTATAGTATGCGGGAAGGGGCACCTGAGTTTCAGCAGGGTAATAATCTGGCTCAGTAGATTGCGAGGGCAATGCAGTGCTCTGGGTGAATGTACCAGCAGAATCATATAGCACTGGCTGTGCATCAGTGCACTCCATGTCATATTCATCTTGGACTGGGGAATTCAGGATTTCACTTGATAACTCAGGCATGGTATGTGAAAAGAGCTCCATGGAGTAATCTGAAGTGTGGCCTGCGGCATCCTTCACTTTTGGTGGGGGTGAAGGACACAAGGAAAGGTGTTGTTCCTGACCAGGAGCCTGCACTGACGACTCAGTGCTTGCAGTTTTTGAAACTTCAGAAGAGGAGGCGATAGAGCTGGAGGCTGTTTCGGCAATGTAAGCCAAAACCTGTTCCTGATGCTCTGGCTTTAAAAGCAGTTTACCTACTCCCAGAAAAGGGAGCCTTCCAGGCCTTCTGGAGCCAGATGATGATGCAGGCTCAGCACCTCCTGCCTTAGGTGCTGTTGTGCTTTTGGCATAACCAGCAGATGCACCACCACCACCAGTACCAGCTGGCCTCCCTGCCCACGTCCACGGCCTCTTCCACCATACTTTCTCATGTTTGGGAAAATGTACCAAAATACCAGCAGATATATGATACTGTATGAGAAGCGTACAACTGTATATGGTGTGGGGAAAAATTTAAATCTCCATATATATTTCCATAGTCACACACAGACACTCACTCAGTATGGATTTGACTGTAATACAAACAGCAGATATACGGTACTGTATCAGAAGCATACAGCTGTATACGGTGTAGGGGAAAATTTAAATCTCCGTATTTATTTCTGGAGTCACACACAGACGCTCTCCCAGTATGGATTTCACAGTAATACAAAGAGCATATATACGGTACTGTATCAGAAGCATACAGCTGTATACGGTGTAGGAGAGAATTTAAATCTCTGTATTTATTTCCGGATTCAAAAACAGACGCTCTCTCAGTATGGATTTCACTGTAATGCAAACAGCATATATATGGTACTGTATCAGAAGCATGCAGCTGTATATGGTGTAGGGGAAAATTTAAATCTCCGTATTTATTTCCGGAGTCACACACAGATAGTCAGCATGCATTTGTCCGTGATACCAGCCGGTACACGGTAGTGTGTGAGGAGCGTACATCTCTATGCGGTGTGTTAAATAATGAACGGTCGGTAACTGAGCAGAAAAAAAGAATAAAAGTATTAGTGTTGTGTAAAAAGAAGTCTGCACAGCAGTGTATACACAGCAATGCAGCTATCAGGCAGCCTAATAACCAACGCTGCTGCACACAAGAAAATTCTCCCCTGTCACTGCACACTAACTGTACAGCACAATTGCTATCAGCACAAGCACATAAGAACTTCTTCTATCTTCACAGCCTAACTCTCTCCCTACTGAAAAACAGCAACCTCTCCCTACTGTTAAGATCGGCAGAAGTAAAATGGAGATCGGCGTTCAGGGCTTTTATAGACATTATGACGCCCCCCAAAGCAAGCCAATCACAGCAATGCCCTTCTCTACGATGGTGTTGGACACGTCACTCACATATCATCTCGTTGCCCACAGTGTACGTCCTTGCTCACTGGCTGAAAAAAAGGCACCTGCAAGCATTCTGGGAAATCCGAGTTTGGCGCTGGTTTTTCCGACCGTATGGCCGACTTCACGCTATGGTCGGGTTTCGGTCGGCGAAACTCACGCCATGGTGGGATTTCGGTCGGAGAAACCCGACTTTGGCAAAAGTCGGCGACTTGTGAATCTAGCCGACCTGTTTCGCTCAACCCTAGTGGACAAACCTTGATTTAACATGTCCCTTTTGTCACATTATTTTCAGGGGTACCATTGTACCATCATTTCTGTCCAGGCCTTTTTCATGAGTTTTATTTTTTTTTAATTCTGTGGAATCATGGTTGAAAAGCAATGTCTGACTTTCATTTGTTCATTTATTTTCATAGATTTTTTTAAATTTATTATTACTTTTGTCAGATTCAAGTTATTTCTGTGACCATTGTGGGTTTTTCTGTCATTAAAGGAGGGGTACCAACAATTTTGACCACATGTTTTTTTTTAGTGTAGCCATTCTTGAGTTGTGACACTATTCAGTGTCAGACTGTAGAACACAGAGCCCACCAGAGAACATCATTCTTGCAGCCCAAATTCTAGCAATATAGAAATATGACAAATTCTGCAACAAAAAGGAGGACAGCACTGTGTACATTAATACCTTTACGACCTATGAGGTACAGGTATGTCATAGGTCACCTCCCTCTCTTTGATGCAGGCTCAGACGCGGAGCCCACACCTTTTCTGACACATGACAGTTGCTCTGATCAGCTGCCATGTGCCCCTAACAGCCACGGGTGGCATCACAATCCACCCGCGGCTGTTCACATGTAAAATGCTGCTGTCAATCTTCGACAGCGTCATTTAACTCCCAAACTGGATGCGCATAATTAGCTCCGCCCATTGGCACCTCTGTTACATGACCGCGGGGTGCCGATAGGTTGGCATGAAAACCCATGTTCTGCAGGAGACCGATGTGGTTGTCATTGCTGAACTGCTATGAACACCGCCTCGTGGCTCATAGCAGATGAGCATTTTTGCTACACATAGCAGGGTTGAAGCCCTGCTATGTGTAGCACAAGCGAATAGAAGATTGCAGCTTCAAAGGAGACTATTGAAGCATGTAATAAGTAAAAAAAAGTTTTTAAAAGTCTTTAAAAAAATAGAAGTTCAAATCACCCCCCCTTTTGCCCCATTCAAAATAAAACAATTCAAAAAAATCAAAAATACATATATTTGGTATCGTCGAATTCAGAAACGCCCGATCAAGATATAAAAAGAATTAATTTGATCGGTAAATGGCGTAACGAGAAAAAAAATCAAAACGCAAGAATTAGGTGTTTTTGGTCGCAGTATGAGCAGGTTGCGGGATGCAGTGACGGACAGGAGGCAGAGAAATGGTGAACAATTTTTAATGAACAGGGAATACTCCACACAGGGAGGTAATGGGTTGAACAGTTGAATAAACAGTCTAATTGCAAAAGGATATGCAGAGTTTAAGAATAAAGGATCAGGTAATGGCAGTTCTTGTGAAACACTTGTGTCAGAAGTTCCTCAAACTGTGACTCCTGCTAAGAAGTCAATAGAGCCGGCAACAGTGGGTGCGGTGTCTTTTCCAATGGAGTCCTGTGGGCATAAATGCCTCGTTTTCTGGCGGCAGTGGTTGGTCTCCGGCACCTTCCACTGGGCCCCTAGTCCATATACTGATGTGGCCTGAGAAGCGTGGGCCACAGCACTGTCTGAGCCCGATGTGGCCAGGCAAATATACACTGGTGAAACGGGGTGCAAATAGCTGTCCTGTATGAGCCCAGCGTGGCTCGGCGAGCATATACTGGCGAAGTCAGGGTGCATGTCTGGGTAAATATTCACTGGCAGAGTCAGGGTGCAAGTGTCTATCCCGCTCCCGGTCACCTCTATGTGGCACGTGTGCTGCACTCACGGACACAGACCATACGGTGCCTTGCTCTCTGTAGTCTCCGGGCACACACTGCACATCTCTCTCTCTTTGGTCCCCGCTGTTAGCGGCCGGAGAACGACGGATGCTGGCCTGCGTACTGCTGGTGCTCCCTGGACGAAACACTTCTCTCTAAGCTGCTGCTAAGCACACCTGACCCTTCTCTCTGCTGCGGCACGACTGGCTCCTCTCTATCTGCAGCGGTCCCTCTGAGGGTGACGGGGCTGCCGCAACGCTGATACTCTGTGGTGGGCAGGGGATGGAGCGCGCTGCTCACCTCCTTGCGCTCTGCCCCAGGTTCGCGCCAAAAACCCCTGCTGCGGGTGCTTTCTGCTTTTATCTCTCCCCGCCCTCCTCGGTCAGGAGGAAGGTCCCACTTCTTATTGCTTCCACCAGGCAACAGCGGATGCAGCCTTAATAGTTCCGGCCCCGCAGTGTGGTTGTCGCCCTTACAGCTGCAACATCTTATGGAGGCTTACCACGCTGCATAATCCAATTATGTGGGTAACCCAGCTCTTCTCAATACCTCTGTGTTGTGTAGTTAACCCCTTCATGACCTTGGGCGGTATAGGTACCACTGACAGCAGCATTTATCATGCACCAGCCAGAAGTGTGTCACAAGTCCCACCCATCGGCGCCCCCCTCTCATGATTGCGGGGCACCGATGGGATGTTATGACAGCCGGGGGTCTGCAAAAGACCCCCATGCCTGTCATTGTGAATCTCCTATGAATGCCAGCTGGTGGTCGGCATTCATAGGAGATCGTGATTTTGCTACACATAGCAGTGGTGAGTAGCACAGGCGACTGGATAATCTGCTATGAAGACTATTGAAGCCAGTAAAAAAAAAAAAAACCTTAAAAAAAATGAAAAATACACACGTTCAAATCAACCCCCACCGAAAATAAAACAAAAATACACATATTTGGTATTGCTGTGTTCAGAAAGGTCTGATCAAAATATGAACTAAATTAATCAAATCGGTAATCAGCGTAAGGAGAAAAAAAAATTGAAATGCCAGAATTACGCTTACTTGTACTCTGCAACAGTGCAATAAAATCCAATAAGATCAAAACATCATATCTACCCCAAAATGGTATAAATAAGCACTCGCCCATCCCCAAATCTGGAAAAATAGAGACGCTATGGGTCTCGGAAAATGGCAAGGTAGTCTATCTATGTGGATTTTGACGTATGCTTAGGATCTTTATTCATTTGTAGAAGCCATCCTCTTTTCAACTTCAGCTTTTTTACAGATGGTGTTAAATTTGCATCAAGAATTTGTTGAAATTTCAGTGAATCCATTCTTCCCTTTACTCGTGAAATGTTCCCCATACCATTGGCTGCAACACATGCTTAATGGTTGGAGAGATGTTATTTTCCTTGAATTCTTTGCCCTTTTTTCTCCACACATACCTTTGATCATTGTGGCCAAAGAGTTCTAGTTTAATCTCATCGGTCCACAGAACTTGTTTCCAAAATGCATTAGGCTTGTTTAAATGTTCTTTTGCATACTTCTGATGCTGATTTTTATGGTGAGGAAGCAGGAGAGGCTTTCTTCTGATGACTCTTCTATGAATGCCATAATTGTGCAGGAGTCTCTGAACAGTAGAACAATATACGACAACTCCAGAGTCTGCTAAATCTTCCTGAAGGTCTTTTTCACTCAAACGAAGCTTCTGATTTGCAATCCGATGAGCAGCTTTCACTGAAATTTTGCTTGGTCTTTCAGACCTTATCTAGACCTTCACTGTTCCTGTTTCCTGACACTTCTTAATTATAGTGCTTTGAAAAAAGCACTGTCATGTAATCCGAACGCTGCTAACTTCTTCTTCTTATTATTCAGTTGATTTCCGCAATTAATGCGGCCTGAACTGCTACACGCACAGACTCCGTTGAGGCGTCGTTTCGAAGCCAGTGTCCACGAGTGGTGTGCTAAGTATTTTTCGTGTCGATCGGATTTGTAGTTTTTGCGCAATTTGCGTTTGAAAAAAAATGTTCCTGTCATTGGAATGCATTGTCTCAATGCATTTCAATGGGAAAATTGTGCCATAGGAATACATTGGGCAGTCGTGAGGCGATTCAAATGGCAGTTAAGCTCATTGATATGCGCAGGCAGACCCAGTTACTATGCCAACGCCTACGAACTTTACATGACCCCCACCAGCACAGAGTTTCTGCCAGATAATATCAGCTCTTGAAGCGAAACCCAAAGCAGGCCGACGCGCCAAAGTGATTCTTAAAGGGCCGGCGCACCAAAATGAATCTTAAAGGGCCGGCGCGCCAAATCGAAAGCTGAGTGAACCCAGGCTCCAAATCAGAGGCTGATTGACCCCGGCCTACAAATTGGACCTAGAGTGGCCCCGCCCACCAAATCAGACTCTGTGGGGCCCCGCCCACCAAATCGGACCCAGAGTGGCCCTGCTCACTAAATCGGACCCAGAGTGGCCCCGCCCACCAAATCGGACTCTGAGGGGCCCTGTCCACCAATCGATCCCAGAGTGGCCCAGCCCACAAAATCAGACCCAGAGTGGCCCCGCCCACTAAATCGGACACTATGGGGCCCTTCCCAACAAATCAAACCTAGAGTGTCCCCGCCCACCAAATCGGACTCTGTGGGGTCCCGCCCACCAAATCGGACCCAGAGTGTCCCCGCCCACCAAATCAGACCCTGAGTGGCCCCGCCCACCAAATCGGACCCAGAGTGGCCCCGCCCACCAAATCGGACCCAAAGTGGTCCCGCCCACCAAATCAGACTTTGAGGGGCCCTGCCCACCAAACCGGAGCCTGAGGGACCCCGCCCACCAAATCGGACCCTATGGGGCCCTATCCACCAATCGGACCCAGAGTGGCCCCGCCCACCAAATCGGACCCAGAGTGGCCCCGCACACAAAATCGGACCCAGAGTGGCCCCGCACACAAAATCTGACCCAGAGTGGCCCCGCCCACCAAATCGGACCCAGAGTGGCCCCGCCCACCAAATCGGACCCAGAGTGGCCTCGCCCACCAAATCGGACCCAGAGTGGCCCCGCCCACCAAATTGGACCCAGAGTGGCCCCGCCCACCAAATTGGACCAAGAGTGGCCCCCCCCACCAAATCGGACCCAGAGTGGCCCCACCCACCAAATCGGACCCAGAGTGGCCCCGCCCACCAAATCAGACTCTGAGGGGCCCCACCCACCAAATCAGACTCTGAGGGGCCCCGCCCACCAAACCAGACCCTGAGGGGCCCCGCCCACCAAATCAGACCCTGAGGGGACCCGCCCACCAAATTGGACCCAGAGGGGCTCCGCCCACAAAATCAGACCCTTAAGGGCCCCACCCACAAAATTGGACCCTGAGGGGCCCCAGCCACAAAATCGGACCCTGAGGGAGCCCGTCCACCAATTCAAGCCCTGAGGAGTCCAGGCGACCGAATCAGAATCTGAGGGGCCCCACCCACCAAATCAAATCCTGAGGGGCCCCACAGGCCAAAGTGGCCCCTGAGAGGCACCCACAGTTAAAACAGATCCTGAGTTGAAAGTTTTGCAGGGGCAGCAGGCAAATCTCTCTTAAAGGGGCAGCCCGGGCACCATTTCAAAGCACTATCTGTACTTCCTTCAGGAAATACACATGTAGTTCTTATTATTATGCAGTTGATTTCCACAATTAATGCGGCCTGAACTGCTACACGCACAGACTCCATTGTGGCGTCATTTTGAAGCCAGCATCCATGAGTGGTGTGCTAAGTATTTTTTGTGTCAATCAGATTTGTAGTTTTTGCGCAATTTGCGTTTGAAATTTTTTTTCCTGTCATGAAAATGCATTGTCTCAATGCATTTCAATGGGAAAATTTTGCCATAGGAATACATGGGGCAGTCGTGAGGCGATTCAAATTTGAGGACTAGTTGCGGCAGTTAAGCTCATTGATATGCGCAGGCAGACCCAGTTACTATTCCAATGCCTACGAACTTTACATGACCCCAACAGGACACAGTTTCTGCCAGATAATATCAGCTTTTAAAGCGAAATACAAAGCACAAATGCAAATCTAGCTTCATCACATGACGCATGCCCCTGAGAGAGAATGTGCGCCAAAGTAGATTTAGAAGCCCAGTGCGCCAAACTGGCTCTTACGGGGCCGACGTGCCCAAGTGATTCTTAAAGGGTCGGTGCACCAAAATGAGTCTTAAAGGGCTGGAGCGCCAAATCGAAAGCTGATTGACCCGGCCTCCAAATCGGAGGCTGAGCCATCCCGGCCTTCAAATCGGAGGCTGATCGACCCTGGCCTACAAATCGGAGGCTGAGCCACCCTGGCCTCCAAATCGGAGGCTGAACCACCCCGGCCTCCAAATCGGAGACTGAGCCACCCCGGCCTCCAAATCGGAGGCTGAGCTACCCCGGCCTCCAAATCGGAGGCTGAGCTACCCCGGCCTCTAAATCGGAGGCTGAGCCACCCCGGCCTCTAAATCAGAGGCTGAGCCACCCCGGCCTCCAAATCAGAGGCTGATCGACCACGGCCTCCAAATCAGAGGCTGATCGACCCCGGCCTTCAAATCGGACTCTGAGGGGCCCTGCCCACAAAATCGGACCCTGAGGGATTCCGTCCACCAATTCAAGCCCTGAGGAGCCCAGGCCACTGAATCGGATCCTGAGGGGCCCCACAGGCCAAAGTGGCCCCTGAGAGGCACCCACAATTAAAACGGATCCTGATTTGAAAGTCTTGCAGGGGAAGCAGGCAAGTCTCTCTTAAAGGGGCAGCCCAGACACCTTTTCAAAACACTATCTGTACTTCCTTCAGGAAATACACATCTAGTTATATTTCAAACTGAGGAAAGGGCAACTCAAAAACACTTCACTATCTTCTGCCTTCTCCTGCTCTGTGGGCCTCCAGCCCTCCACCATTTTCAAATTGCTAGGCAGATGCTTAGAAGATCCATGGCTGCTGTTTTTTGGCGCAAAGTTACATGAGGCTGGGTTTTTATAAATCTGGGAAATTTGCATCACTTGGCCTTTCCAAAAGATGACAGTGAACAAGCTATAACCCTAACTGGCTAATTAAGGTCTGAAACCTTGGTCAAAGTAATCTGAGAACACAAATCTACAATTGTGCCCAAACTTTAGCATTGGCCCATTTTCCTTTTTGTAATTTCAAAATGTAAAAAATGAGTATATACAGTATATATATATCTTTGCCTAAAATATAAAGTAAATGTGTCAAATTTAACTACAGACCTTTTAGAGCTCATTTCATCTTCAATTTGCTTAACTGTTAACAATAAGAGTAATTTTGACCAGAGGTGCCCAAACTTTTACATGCAATTGTAACACTTTCCCCTTTTACATACCATCCTCTCTAGCTTTGTATGGGGCGGTCCCTTATTATATAGCTTCCTATGTAATATCGGAAATTTGATGAAAAATTAAGAAAATTTCACAGTTATCAAACTTAATTCCTATGCTGTTAAGCCAGAGAGTTATGTCATACAAAATAGTTAATAAATAACATTTCCCACATGTCGACTTTGCATCAGCACAGTTTTGAAACTTTTTTTGTTAGGAAGTTAGAAGGGTTAAAAGTTGATCAGAAATTTCAAATGTTTCCAACAAAATCATTTTTGGGGGACCTCACCACATTTGAAGTGACTTTAAGGGGCCTATATGACAGAAAATACCCCAAAGTGACAACATTCTAAAAACTGCATCACTCAAAGTCCTCAAAAACCACATTCAAGAAGTTTATTAACCCTTATGGTGCTTCACAGGAATTAATGCACTGTGGAAGAAAAAAAATATTACTCTTTTTCACTAAAAATTTTTCACATTTTTTTTATTTTCACTAGAGTAACATGAGAAAATGGACCCCAAAATTTGTTGTGAAATTTCTCTTGAGTCTGCAGATACCTCATATGTGGGCAAAACTACTGTTTGGGAGCATGGCAGGGCTCGGAAGGGAAGGAGAACCATTTGATGTATGCTGTGCATCTTGAACCCCCAGATGCTTCACAGAAGTTTATAACATAGAGTTGTGAAAAAAAAACAAATTTTTCCCACAAAAAATATTCTTTTAGCCCTAAAGTTGTGTTCACAAGGATAGCAGGAGAACATGCACCATAAAATTTGTTGTGCAAATTCACCTGAGTGCACCAATACTCCATATGTGGTTGAAAACCACTTTTGAGGCACAGTGCAAAGTTCAGAAGGGAAGAAGTGTCATATTGGAGTTCAGATTTTGCTTTAATGGTTTGCAGCTGCCATATCACATTGGCAGAGCCCCTGAGGTGCCAGAACAGAAGAAACCCCCCATTAGTGATGTCATTTTACAAACCAATCCTCTCAATTAATTCATCTAGTGGTACAGTGAGCATATTGACATGACATGTAGCTTACAGAAATTTATACCTTTGGGTGGTGAAGAAAGAATAATTACATTTTTACAGCCAAAATGTTGTTTTAGTCCCAAATTATACCCCTGCCAAACGTGGACGCTAAATGTGGTTTAGGCACACTGTGGGGCTCAGAAGGGAAGGGGACATTTAGATTTGAGAGTGCAGAATTCGCTGGATTGCTTTGGGGGGGGGGGTGTGAGGAGACAATGTGCTTTTCCAGAGCCTTTGTACTACCAGTAACGTGGAAGCCCCTTATATTTCCATTAACAGATGACAGACCTGAGTGGGAACTTGCTTTTTTCTGTGGATGGAGTTCAAGCTTTTATTGGGAACATTTTACGTAACATTTAGGATCACTGTGGGGCTCAGAAGTGAGGGGGCTTTTGGATTTGTGAGCACAGAATTTGCTGAATTTATTTGGGGGGCAGGAGCCGTAGCGCTTTTCCAGAGCCTTTGTGCTGCCATGGAAGCCCCCTATATTTCCATTGACAGATGACGGTCCTGAGTGGTTGACTTTTTTGTGGATTGAGTTGAAGCTTTTATTGGGAACCTTTTACATAATGTTTGAGATCTCATTTATCCGGCGCTCTGCGCTGACCACTTACTTTGGAGTTTCAATTTAAATCTCTGAGTGACGTAATTCAGATGAAACCCCCGAGGGATCCATTCACTATAATGAGGCGGCAGATTTACTCTGAACTCCGTCTGGCCTCTGTTCAGCGGTTTCCTTCTTTTTAGAAGTGCACAAAACTGTGGTCGACCACACTTTTATGCATGCCTAAAAAGGCGTACATTGCCAGATCATAGGCCAGTCGTTGTCCACTGTGCTTCTATCCGCCTCATTATAGGGAATCTTCCACCGGGGTTTCTGTCTGAATCCCGTATTTCAGAGATATACACAGAAACCCCGGTGTAAGCGATCAGCGTAGAGCGCAAGATAGATGTACGCTGAGCCTTACTGTAATCTTTGGGAGACTTGTTTTTTTTTTTTGTTTTTTTTTTTATGCCGTTCCTGGTTAGACAACTTTATTCTTCAGGTTGGTGCGTTTACAGCAATACCAGATTTATATATTTTTTATGTTTGGCTGCTGTCACACTTTAAAAAGCAATTTTCATTGCAAAAATTATATTTTAAGAGCTATAATTTTTCCACATTTTTGCCGACAGAGTAATGTGAGGGCTTGTTTTTTGCAGGACAAATTGAAATTTTTATTAGTACCATTTTTGGTCACAAGACTATTTGATCTCTTTCTATTCTAATTTTTGGAGGCAGAATGAACCAAAACTTGCAATTCAGGATTTGTTTTTAGTTTTTGTATTTTTATGCCATTTTGTATGTGGTAAAATTGATAAGGCAGCTTTATTTTTCAGGTCAGTATGATTATAGTGATACCACAGTTATGTAATTTTTTTACATTTTGGCACTTTTACACACTAAAAACTTTTATAGAAAACATCATTATTTTTGCATCGCTATATTCTGAGAGCTATAACTTTTTATTTTTTCCACTGACTGAGCTGTATGGCGGCATATGTTTTTGCTGGACAAGATGACATTTTCAGCGATACCATATTTATTTACATTCATTGTTTTATTCCACTTTTTTCACAGTGGTATGATGAAAAACCATAGTTTGCCACATTTTTTTTTTACGATGTTCACTGAAGGGGTTAATGAGTGTGACACTTTTAAGCTATGTGCACGCGCTGCGGTGTTTGCTGCGGATCCGCTGCGGATTTGGCCGCTGCGGATCTGCAGCAATTCTGCAGACATTGTACAGTACAATGGAAGTCTATGGGATTTACATTCCGCTGTGCACATGCTGCGGATTTTCAACTGCGGAAAAGCTGCGGTTTTGAATCCGCAGAAAGAATTGACATGTCAATTCTTTCTGTGGATTCCGCTGCGGTTTGCCACCTATTCCATTGTCCAGGTGGCAAACAGCAGGGGAAAATCGCTGTTCATTTTACCTGCGGTTTTACCTGCGGATCCGCAGATACAAATCCACGGGTGAATCCGCAGTGTGTGCACATAGCCTTATAGAACGGGTCTTTCTGGCCATGGCAATGCCAAATATATGTACTTTTTTTACATAAAAATGTGTATTTATTAGTGTAATATTTTTTATTTTTATTTTGTAATTTTTATTTTTTTTCCCTTTTTTACTTAGAGCATGGTCGAAGAAGCTTGGTGACCCTGGCATCGACACGACAACCCCAGGTCACCATGGCAATGAACGGGCTCCCATGATGACGTTGTGTGTGGGCGCCTATCTGAAGGTAAATCTTCTTGCCTCCTAAATGTTGTGATCGCTCTCAATTGGAAGCATTTAGGGAAGTAAACAACCAGGGGCGATTTTGGCACTGTCTCTGTCTGTTAGTGCAGGAGCTCGGCCACTAGCAGCTCTGAGCTCTTGGTGTGAACAGGCGGGAGGTGCTGATATTTCAGCACCTCCTGCGTGATCATGCTGTGATCGGTCTGCCAATCACGGCCCTCTGAGTGCGAAGACCAGTGACATGGGTCCCCGTACCACTTCCTGTGCCGCTCAGCTGTCACTGATCGCTGTTGCCACTGAACAGCCATTGTGTGGCGGTCCCATGCCAGTCAAACATCGTCCACTTAATCTAATGTAGAAACCTGTACTGATTAGCAGACCCATGGACTCCCCCTCCGCCCCCAGTCCTTTTACAATCTTACAATTTTATGTCTTTTTTGTTTTTTCCTCACCCTGCTTAAAAGAGCCATAACTTTTTTTTTTCCAGTCAATGTAGCTGAATTAGGGCTTGTTTTTTTGTGGTACAAGTTGTACTTTTGAATGGCAGCATTCATTTTATCATGTGGTCTACTG
This sequence comes from Dendrobates tinctorius, assembly GCF_039654945.1. Classification (NCBI taxonomy): domain Eukaryota; kingdom Metazoa; phylum Chordata; class Amphibia; order Anura; family Dendrobatidae; genus Dendrobates; species Dendrobates tinctorius. Next base: position 707,728 of record NW_027361732.1, read on the forward strand.
AAAAGCGGGAAAAAAGTTCCAAGTGCGTTGAAATTGCAAAAAAAGTACAATTCCTCAATTATTCTTTTTAATTTTTTGTATTTACAATATAGTAAAACTGACCTGACAACATGATTTCCCTAGTCAGTATGAGTATGTATATACCAAACATGTCTAATTTATTTTTTTTTTATTTGTAAGAAAAAAAAAATTTGCTTCTGTCCAACACCCGTAATGTTTTTATTTTTCGCGATATGTGGCTATTTGAGAGCTTATTCTTTGTACCCTGAGCTGACGTTTTCGGGATACATACAATGTTTTGATCGTCTCTTATTGCGTTTTATAGCAATGTTGCAGCAGCCAAAAAGCCTTACTTATGGAGTTTTGATTTTTTTTGTTACACTTTTTACCGATCATATTCATTTATTTTATATTTTGATAGATCGGACTTTTACGAATGTAAATATGTATTTTTTTAATTTATTTATTTTCAGTGGGTGAAAAGGGGGTGATTTGAACTTCTGTGTTTTTTTAATTTTTTTTGCATATTTTTTTCCACTTTTTTTACTGTGTTTAATATTCCCCTTAGAGGACTTGAAGCTGCAATCGTCCTATCACTTGTGCTAAACATAGCAATGCATTAACACACTGCTGTGTATAGCAGAAATGACATTCTTGATTGAATGCCAGCTGCAGGCCGGCGTTCACAGGAGGATCATACTGACAGGGACAAGGGACAGGGTCGTCAGCAGACTTATAGCACTCTGTCCAATGTTATTTATTCAGCACTCAGTCCATTGTAATGGCCACTAATGTATGATTAGCATCACCTCCAAGGCTGTGTGCACACGTTGCGGATTCTGCTGCGTTTCCGCAGCGGTTTTGGCCCTGCGGAAACACAGTAGTTCCGCAGACATGGTACAGTACCATGCTAGCCTATGAGTACCATGCTAGCCTATGGCATTTCAAAACTGCTGTGCTCACGCTGCGTTTTTTTCCGCACGGTTTTGCTGCGGTTTACAAACCGCAGCATGTCAATTGTTTGGACAGATTCCGCAGCGGTTTCACACCTTTAACATAGTAGAGGTGTGAAACCGCAGGGGAAAACTGCAGGTCACTTTACCTGCGGTTTTACCTGCGGATCCGGGCGGAAAAAGCCGCAGGTGAATCTGCAGCGTGTGCACATAGCCTAAGGCCCATACGGAAGAAAATAGTGTATGCTGCGACTTTTTTATGCAGGCGTTTTTGCCCATGTAGAAAAAAAATGGTCATATAAGCAACAGTTACGCTTTATTTATTTTACCAGAGATATACAGTAACCCCTTTCTGACAACTGATGTACAATCCCGTCCATGTGTCCTGGTCCTGTATGCCCATGGATGGGATAGTACATCATCACAATCAGCCGCGCTCACAGGGGGAGCGCGCAGCTGATTGTGGCCGGGTGTCAGCTGATTATCACAGCTGATACGGACCGCTCCCGGCACATGATCGCAGCGTTCCGGGAGCAGGCAGAGGGGCTGTCAGCTGTGACAGCCCCTCTGCCTTTGGATTGGAGAACCCGCGGCATGATGCGGGGTCCCGATCACTGCCATGGAGAGACTTCCTGTCATGCCCAGTGCATGTCGGGAAGTCTCACAGGTCAGTGCACAGAAGCTACAGTGCTGACAGCTTCTATAGCATGCAGCTCTGCATGCTATAGAAGTGATCAAACTGCACAAAATGAGTGTCCCATAGTGGGACACAGTGTAAAAGGAAGAATGAAAAAAAAATTAAAATAATTGTAAAAATATTTAAAAAAAATAAAAAATAAATATTTATTCCATCAATAAATAAATATTTGAATAAAATAAAATCTATAATAAAAGTACACATATTTAGTATCGCCGCGTCCGTAATGACCCGTCCTATAAAACTGTCCCACTAGTTAACCCCTTTAGTGAACACCAGTAAAGAAAAAACAAACAAGGCAAAAAACAATCATCATACCGCCGAACAAAAAGTGGAATAACACGCTGAAAACATAATCTTGTCCTGGAAAAAACAAGCCATGATACAACTCCATCACCATAAAAATAAAAAAAAGTTACAGCTCTTAGAATTAAGGGATGCAAAAATAATTTTTTCTATAAAATAGTTTTTATTGTATAAAAGCGCCAAAGCATAAAAAATTATATAAATGAGGTATCTCTGAAATCATACTGACCCAAAGAATAAAACTGGTTTATCAATTTTACCACACATGGAACAGTGTAAACGCCCCCACCAAAAGAAATTCATGAATTGCTGTTTTTTGTTCATTTTGCTTCACAAAAATCAGAATAAAAAGCGATCAAAAAATGTCATGGGCCCGAAAATGGTACCAATAAAAACGGCAACTCGTTCCACAAAAAACAAGACCTCACATGACTCTGTGGGCCAAAATATGGAAATATTATAGCTCTCAAAATGTGGTGATGCAAAAACTATCTTTTGCAATAAAAAGCATCTTTTAGTGTATGACAGCTGCCAAGCATAAAAATCCCTTATAAATAGTAAATTAAACCCCCCTTTATCACCCCCTTAGTTATGGAAAATTACTAGAATACAAAAAATGTATTTCCATTTTCCCATTAGAGTTAGGGCTAGGGTTAGGGTTAGGGCTAGGGTAAGGGTTAAAGTTAGGGTTAGGGTTGTGACTAAAGATAGGGTTGGGGCTAAAGTTAGAGTTAGGGTTACGGTTGGGATTAGGGTTAGGGTTGGGATTAGGGTTAGGTTTGTGGTTAGGGTTATGGTTCGGGTTGGGATTAGGGTTAGGGGTGTGTTGGGTTTAGGGTTGGAGTTAGAATTGGGGTGTTTTCACTGTTTAGGTACATCAGAGACTCTCCAAACGTGACATGGCATCTGATTTTGCATTGAAAAGTCAAACGGCGCTACTTCCCTTCCGAGCTCTGCCATGCGCCAAACAGTGGTTTACCCCCACATATGGGGTATCAGCATACTCAGGACAAATTGCACAACAACTTTTAGGGTCCACTTTCTCCTGTTACCGTTGAAAAAATAAAAAAATTGGGGGCGAAAAGATCACCATGCTCACCACACATCTAGATAAGTTCCTTAGGGGGTCTACTTTCCAAAATAGTGTCAGTTGTGGGGGGTTTCCACTGTTTAGGTACATCAGGGGCTCTCCAAATGCGACATGGCGTCCAATATCAATTCCAGCCAATTTTGCATTGAAAAGTCAAACGGCGCTCCTTCCCTTCTGAGCTCTGCCATGCGCCCTAACAGTAGTTTAACTGCACATATGGGGTATCGGCGTACTCAGGATAAATTGTACAACAACTTTTGAGGTCCAATTTCTCTTGTTACCCTTGGTAAAATAAAACAAATTGGATCTGAATTAAAATTTTTGTGAAAAAAAAGTTAAATGTTCATTTTTTTAAACATTCCAAAAATTCTTGTGAAGCACCTGAAGGGTTAATAAACTTCTTGAATGTGGTTTTGAGCACCTTGAGGGGTGCAGTTTTTAGAATGGTTTCACTTTTGGGTATTTTCTAACATATAGACCCCTCAAAGTGACTTCAAATGTGATGTGGTCCCTAAAACAAAAATGGTGTTGAAAAAATGAAAAATCGCTAGTCAATTTTAACCATTATAACGTCCTAACAAAAAAAAAAATTTGGTTCCAAAATTGTGCTAATGTAAAGTAGACATGTGGGAAATGTTGTTTATTAACTATTTTGTGTGACATATTTCTCTGTTTTAAGGGCATGAAAATTCAAATTTGGAAAATTGCAAAATTTTCAAAATTTTTGCCAAATTTTCATTTTTTTCCACAAATAATATCAAAGAAATGTTACCACTATCATTAAGTACAATATGTCACAAGAAAACATTGTCAGAATCATCAGGATCCATGGAAGAGTTCCAGAGTTATTACCTCATAAAGGGACAGTGGTCAGAATTGTAAGAATTGGCCTGTCATTAACTTGCAAACCACCCTTGGGGTAAAGGGGTTAAAGTGTACCTGTTATTTCAGCAGAACTTGCTGCTAAATGTCTGTTTCTGCCTCTAACCCCCCCACTCTTCATAGAATCGTATTCGTAGCATCTGCCATCTATCTCCGTAATGTGAAAGTCTGTCTTCACTGAATACGGATTTTATGGATTTAACCCTTGAATTGAGTTTGAGAGATCAGTTCAGGAAGAAGAAGCAGATATCTCTGATAAGAGTCATAGCATTTTTATTCTTTCATTGACACAGCTGTATGAGGCCTTGTTTTCTTGCGGAATGAGTTGAAGTTTTGAATGACACCATCCACTTTTTCATGTATTGTACTGCCATATGAAAAATGAAATTCCAAGTGGGTTGAAATTGTGAAAAAAAAAAACCTAAAAAGCAATGAAGCAATGATTAATGTAACACCAACTACACATATATATATATTAGATTTTAACATGTTTTTTTTTAAATCTAGCCTTTTGTAAAAGGAAAATTTGGTTTCTTTTTTTTTTAAAGCATCTTTCTTATTGGATATTTGTCAAATACAATATATTGACCAATGTATACAGAGCAGTAGGATAAAGGATATTTACAATCTAAGCGTATACAAGATTAGGTCAATCAAAAACAATATTACCCAAACAACAATAGCTTAACCCCATATGTCCACACATCTACTTGCTCAAAGTGACTATGCTCTGACCAACCGATTTCTGTATCTATCCTTTCTGATGTATTTACTAAATGACATATGCGTATTTAAGTTTACCCAAATTACCACTTAAATCTTCTAACATATACCAATCTGAGTTAATAAAAGACACCATTATCTCCTGGATTTCTCCAGTAGACAGTAACGATTCCATGAACATTCTCCACTTTTTGAAAAACTTTTCCGTCATTCTATCTTTCTGCCTCTTTTTTTTCCAAATACAAGACAGAAAGCAGCCCTGCCCTTATAAAATTTGGGTTCTTCTGCGCCACATTTTTCTCTTGCCCATAACCTTTTTACTTTTATGTATCTGTAGCTATATACGGGCTTGTTATTTGCATAGCTATAACTATGATACCATTTTGGGGTACATATGTAAAGATGTTTTGATAGATTTTTATGCCATATCTTTGGGATCCAATATGAGAGAAAAACCACAATTTATACTTTTTGATTATTCTTCTTGCCGGAATTTGAGATATGAGTTAATGACTTTTCCATTTTCATAGACCAGACTTTTATGGATGCAGTGATTTCAGATATACAAATTTTTTGAACGTTTTAAAATACTTTATTTTTGGACTAAAGAAATGGGTGTAATTCAAAGTTTCATACATTAATGTTTAAAATCTTTTTTCGTGTTCCACTTTCAATTATTTTTGTTAATAATTATAAATAATAATTAGAAAATTTGAACCTGTGATCTGAAAGAGCTATATGGTCATTGTGTCACTGCTTGCTCATGATACTAATGATATTTTTCAAGAAAATATACAAAATTATTTCATTGAAACTTTGATACTTAGTCTTGGAGCAACACTTCACATTTTTCCATATCTTTGTACACTAGGCCCATTTGTAGATGTGTGAGAAGTGTGGAGTAGATGTGTGCTTACTTTGTAACTCCTTCTACTAACCACTCAACCTTTCCCTCAGTTACTCTTTCTCTTTGTAAAAACATGTACGTAGTCAGAAGTCTACATAGACAAGTGCAAATAGAGTTGCACGGTGGTTTTATAGATTTATACCATGCCTTGGGCTCTTTGTAAATGAGGTGCTCATATTTTACATATCTGGTCCTTAGAAACTGCAGCCAGATGATGACGTCAATATTTTCCCATGTAAAAATAAAGGAAATAGTAGGTTCTGTATGTTTTAATGTACCACTGTTTAATTGTAGGCTTCTTAGATGTCTTCACCGAAAATGATTGCTCAAGGTCTTATATTAGCTAGGGAGTTATATATCTTTATGGCATTGATCTGGATAAGGGACCATATTTTTCAATTTTTTTTTTCCTTTTTTTTCAGTAAGCCAATAATTTTTTACCTCTTCACTGCACTGATCTTGGCAGGAAGACTTTGTGATGAGGACTCGTTTAGAAAGCAGAATCATCAGAGATTGTGTGAACATGAAATGGGACTTGTTGGAGATTGCTGAGGGTTAGTTTCGATTTTTGCCCACTTTTTAAAGTGTTTACTCTGTTTCAAGTGGATTTTAAGGCTAGAAAACCCCTTCACTGTTATGTTAACATCTGCATTGTGGCTTTCATTAATGCATTTGTTCTGGCTTTCAACTGCGCCTAAGCCTATGTGTCCATCTGAGTTTCATCCATTTTGAACTAATCCATTGCTAAGGCCTCTTTCACACTTCAGTTTTTTGCCATCTGTCAAAATCCGCCAAAACTTGAAGATGGCGGATCCGCTTTTTCTTGTTGCGGATCCGCCATTTCCCCCATTGGGATACATTAGTGGCGGATTTTGACGGATGGTCGTCCGTTGCGTCCGGTATTCGGCGGATCCGCAAAATTCCTTGCGGATTCTGTCTGAGGGGGACGGAGCTTGCAACGTTTTTTTTCGCCGTCAAAATGGCGGCTGGCGGCGGATCCGCCGTCATCCGCCATGCGGTAGAATGGACGCCTATGGGCGGCGGATCCGCCAGGACCCGCGATTTTGCGGAATCCGCCGGCAGGATCCGCAAAATCGCACTGCGCATGCCCAGAAAAAAAGATACTTTTCCAGACAGTCCCAAAACTATATAAGGTGGGCTAATTGGGCCCAGACATGCGGTAGCAGTCAGCCAGCAAGCCAGCCAGGAACCAAGCCACCCACCAAGCCTGCCAGACACCCACCAAGCCTGCAGACAGCCACCAAGCTGCCACACAGCTATCAAGCCTGCCAGACACCCACCAAGCTGCCACACATATCAGCTATCAAGAGGCCTGCCAGTACCAGCTCGCCTACAAGTGTGAGTATACCTATTTATGACATTTCTGTGTGTGTGTGTGTGTATGGCCTGCTAGTGTGTAGCCTGCCTGTGTGTGTGTGTGTGTGTGTGTGTGTGTGGTCTGCAAGTGTTGCATGTCTGTGTGTATATTTTTTTTTTCATACTTTTTTTTCTGTTCCTTGTGTACTGCATTTTATTTTCATACAACTGTAATATTGTATTTTTTATGTTGTGATCGCTTTGATTGTGTGGTGTATGGTATGTGGTGTAATTGGGCCCAGACAATCCGGCACCAGCAACACTGAAGACACCAAGCAAGACATCCGACTGCAGCCTGACTTATAGAAGATTGAACTAGAGCTATAAAACCTGCCTGCCCAGCTGCAAGTCTACCACCTGCAAGACCCCTGGAGCGTGTGTGTGTGTGTGTGTGTGTGTGTGTGTATGGCCTGTGTGTGTGTAATGCATTTTTTTTTTTCCATCTTTTTTTTTTCTGTTGCATGTGTACTGCATTTTATTTTCATACAACTGTAATATTGTATTTCTTATGCTGTGATTGTGTGGTGTAAGGCAGGTTTCACATTTGCACTTTATAGCGCAGCGATGACCTGCACACGGCCGCCGCTAATCACCGCCCCATCCGGTCATCACCGCCTACTAGCGCACATGGACGCTTGCGATCTGCGCACCCTATCTTTAGCATAGCGTGTGCAGATCATGCGCTGGCAGGATTTTACCGTGTGCTGCGCACTTTTGAAGGTGTGCCCTTGTGTGCCAAACGCAGCATGTTGCATTTTGGCACGCACGGCACACCTTGAAAAGTGCGCAGCACACGGTAAAATCCTGCCAGCGCACGATCTGCGCACACTATGCTAAAGATAGGGTGCGCAGATCGCAAGCGTCCATGTGCGCTAGTAGGCGGTGATGACCGGATGGGGCGGTGATTAGCGGCGGCCGTGTGCAGGTCATCGCTGCACTATAAAGTGCAAATGTGAAACCGGCCTAACTGGTATTGTATGTGGTGTAATTGGGCCCAGACATCTGGCAACAGCTACACTAAAGACACCGAGCAAGACATCAAACACCAGCCTGACTGATAGAAGACTAAACTAGAGCTACAAAACCTGTCTGCTCAGCTGCAAATCTTCCACCTGCAAGACCCCTGGAGTGTGTGTGTGTGTGTGTGTGTGTGTGTGTGTGTGTGTGTGTGCGTGCGTGCATGCGTGCGTGTGGCCTGGCTGTGTGTTATGCGTGTTTGTGTGGGTTTTTTTTAAATATTTTAATTGTTTTTCTTTTGCATGTTTATTGGATTTTATTTTCATATTTGCAGTTGTGGTGTGATTAATGTATCTGTTGTAAATCGGTGTTTTTTTATTTTTCATTTATTGTGGTATTTAAAATAAAGAGCAGAGTAGCTCCTATTTGTTGGAAAAAAAAATTATAAAAAAAAATAAAAATAAACTGTTTTGAAAAAATCTCCTTAGTATCATTTAAAAAAAAAGGTAAAATTAAGTTACCATAAAGGTACATGAAATTTTTTGGTATACAAGTGTTGTTAAAAGTGAGAGATTGCAACATACCATGAAAAAAATCTGGGTATACACAGTAATTACACACCTTAAATCACAGGTTAAACTCTCGGTGAGAGTTTTTCAGGGAATTCAAAAACATGCAAACACAGTGTGGGTATACACAGAAATTAAACACCTTCAATCACTGGTTACACTATCGGTGAGACCTTCAATCACTGGTTACACTCTTGTTGAGAGTTTTTGAGGGAATGCAAACACTGGTATACACAGCAATTACATACCTTCAATCACTGGTTACACTCTCGGTGAGACCTTCAATCACTGTGGTTACACTCTCGGTGAGAGTTTTTGAGGGAATGCAAACACTGGTATACACAGCAATTACACACCTTCAATCACTGGTTACACTTAGTTACACTTTTTCTGGGAATTCAAACACATGCAAAGATAAAGTGTGGGTTTACACAAAATATTACACACCTTCAATCACTGTGGTTACACTCGGTGAGAGATAAGGGAATTTAGACATGCAAACACTTAAAACTGCGTATACTTAGTTTCAGGGAATTACACAAATTATATACAAATGAAGATTTTTTTTTTTTTTTTAACTTTCATATCATTTTCTTTATACTTGCAGATCACTTCATGAAGCGCCACCAGAAAGGCAGCAGCAGACACGGCCAGCCAGGCCGCAGCAGGGATGGTGAACTAGACCGCAGCAGAGACGACCGGCGAGAACGCAGCAGAGATGACCGGCCAGGCCGCAGCAGAGACGGTCAGCCTGGCCGCAGCAGAGACGGCCAGCCAGGCCACAGCAGAGTACAGGCAACCATTTGTTTCCCTGTAAGTATAAAGGCCTGAAAGCTTATTATGATCCTTTGTATAGTAGCTTAACAATTGTCTTTATACTTGCAGATCACTTCAGGAAGCACCGCAGCTGCCAACGCAGCTGCCCCAAACTGTAATGTCTTCTCCTGAAAGCTCCCCCTCACATCATCAGCGAGCTGAGGTAAAAAAATTTTTTTTTTTCCACAGTCTTCAGAATCCGGTGCCCGCACTAGAGTGACTCCCAGGATATCCCAGGGTCGTCAAGGTGATGCCTCTGGTGGTCGGCAAACGTTAAGTAACCCTATTTGGATAATTGTTTAAATGAACATCATGTGTTTGAATAGAATGTAAATTTTTTTTTTTTGTTTTGTTTTTTATCTTCACAGGTTTCACAGTGTGCTCCCCGGAGACATCTGGAGGAGGGTGTCATAATTGATACAGATAAACTCATCCGTGAGGTGGATAACCGGGAGCCGCTGTGGAACATGGCAAACCGTTTACACGCCGACCAACCAACCACCCGACGGCTCTGGGATGAGGTCTGTTCTTCAGTTATTGAGAACTGGGAGGAACTCAATGCGAGGGCCAGGGATTTTGTGCGTAAGTATAAGGCCGGGGTCACACTAACCGACGCAAAATACGGTCAGTATTTTACATGTGTAATACGGATGACAGACCCCTAAACAGTGCTCCGTATGTCATCCGTAATCAAGGTGTGGTCGCGTATTTTGCGCATGTCAGCATCCGTATGGCGAGATTTTCTCGCAGGCTTGCAAAATGGACATATAATGGAGCCCTATGACAGTTTTAATAAAGAAATGAAAGAATAGATATAGGTACATAGAATGCGTGTATATATATATATATTTATTGTAGGGATTCGACTCGCTTATGTGCAGCGGGAGACAATCATGAGACAGGTTCTTCCCAAAGTTCATGTGGTTTATTCACTTCATAAACCCACAAGGCAGCATAACACTGAAATGTAACCTTCAGCTCAGGCAAAGGAACACAAATGTCCGTGGCTTCAGACTCGGACCGAGAGTCTCAGCACATGCTGGGAGCTGTAGTCCTCCCCATATACACTTTCTGTAGTGTCCCACCTGGACACATGGAAGTCTGTCCACACTCTGACAGACTCACTCTCACACTCTCTCACATGAGCTAAACACCTTAATTACATAGCCCTGTAACCACACCCATAGGTGAGGTATGGATCACATGAGCTGGTCACATGGTCAGGACTTCACCACAGGTCCTGAACATACACATATCTTCAGGCAAAACGGAGTACAGTCCGCACCCAGTGCACTAAATGACATCTTTAGTGCCCATGTACACTATAGGCAAAATACTCCGGGTTGCATCGCAGGGAGCATCCCTCCATGTGACATATCTCCCATTAACCACGCGATCACCTTTCACACCACAAATCCCCCTCCTCTGCCTAAAGCCGTGGGGCTTGGCACTTTCTATTACTTGACCAGAGATCCTTCTTGGTCGTCTCTGCCAGTCAAATCGTCTATCAAAGTCAGGCCCTGTTAGTGAACCCTTCAGTAGGCGTCCATTATCTGACTCTGTCTTGTTCTTTGATAAAGATGGGCCCATGACAGACCACCCGCATCCCCGGCGGTCAGTATGGTGTTGCGACTCCCTTGCCCCCATACCTCTTGTCTGGACTGACTCTTTGTCACCACTTCTTCTACAGGGTCTCCCGCCTAGGTCACTCAGCTCTGAGCTAAATGAGGCATCACTACTTCCTCTTCCATCAGGCCACCTATTGTCCTCTCTCTGCTGGCCATTTCTCCTAATGTCTATAAGGTCCCGAGAGCAGCCCTTCCATTTATCTCTATGTACTCTCTTATCTCCAGCTTGAGGACTTCCAGTCTTAAGTGAACCTCTTTGCCTTTCTATACCACGAGTTGAAGGAGGCGGCCATCTTCTTTCCATTTCCTCCAGCTCTCTATTGTTCTGCTTCCTCTCAAGTCTTAGCTGCTCTACTTCTTTCAGGTATGACACGCGATCCTCCAGGAGCATCCAGATATTCCCAAGGCTCTCCATGGACCCGACAACGAGGAATGGAACCATCCCATCTTCACCCTTGTCCTGGGCTTCGTCATCAGCCGGAATCCTCACTCTCATCACGCCAGACCTGTTCACCATGTCCTGCATCACTTTCCCAAACCTTCCGATGACTTTCCTCACCAGACCTCCGGGCACTTGAATGATGTCTTCTGCAATGCCCTGCTGACTTTGAACTTTCCTCGCACACTCTAGACATCGAGCAGCTTCTTTTTTCCAACAGGATCATCTGCCTTGTGTGGAGGCATTGTAGATGCATATCCCTCAGGATAGTAACCCGCTTCCTTGTGACTTCCTTAGATGACAGTATGACCAGCTGCTTCGTCTCTGGTGCCCAGATCACACTACATGCTTCTATAGCCTTCCTAAAGGCCTCATGCACACCTTCCTCAGCACAGGCTTCCTGCATGTCTTCTGGTACATCAATTACATCCTTGAAGGTCGTGGACTTCCTCTCATCCTGGACAGATGGCTCTGGATTCCCTATGGACACTTCCCTCAAGATATCTGTCACGATCGGATGACTGTCTTGTGCAGCCCTTGGCTCACCATCTTCCTGAGATTTACAGTCTTCAAGACCCTTTTCCAAGATGGGCTTTGGCAGTTCTGCCTTGCCATCAGTCGGGCACGGCCGCTGTACGTCTTCACCCATCCACTTCTCCTGCAGAAGACCTTTTACTACTCCACTGAGTTCTTGCAGAACTTCATCTCGCTCCTCTGCCAGGTAGCGACGCTCATCCTCTCTCCTGAGAATCTCCTGTTGATGCTTCTCTTGGGCCTCTCTGAGCACCTCCATATCTTCCAACAGGGTCTTGTTCATGGTTTTACACACTGACAGGTGACCTCTGAGCTCAGAGACTTCCTTCGCCAGCTCATCCACTCTATGCTCAGTCACTTGTCTCAGTTCCTTACCTGCCAAGAGCTCGGACTCTAGGTGGTGCAACCGCTCCACCTGCGCGGAGTTGGCGACTTCCAGACTCGCCACCTTCAGACACTCCCTCGCCAGCTGCTGACACATCTCTTCGCGCCCTTGCTCCAAGTCTCGTAGGTGCGCTTCTACCTGGTGCAAACTGTCATTACACTGGGTTTGTGCTTCTGTCTGACAAACACTGTCTTCAGCCCTAGTGGTTGCTACTGGCAATAACATATTACAGTCACGCCTGGTACCTGTGTCACACCCCACCATATGGGAAACGCTCATGTTGCTCTCTGTTCGGGTGTCAGGTCCACTCTTTTTAATTACCACACCACTATCAGTCCCCCTGTGGTACCTGTCAGGTGACATCATGTCCGTAAGTGGGGCCGACGCACTGTTCTCTCTGGTCATGCCTGTCAACTTTAGGCGGCGGACTTTTCACACCATTACCTCCCATACACATTATATCAACAGACACTTCTCCTTTTGTCCACCAGTCCCACAGGGCTTCTATGTCCCGCCCTAGTACCATAGTATACTGTAAGTCTGGGTCTACTGTCACTACATGGTACGTGGAACTCTCAGTCGTGTCAATGTAGAGGTATGCTTTCAAAAGTTCTTTACACCAGATTTCGGAATAAATTCTTGGACTTTTGTGCGCTGCCAGATAAAATCACTAATCCAGTTTATGAGAAAGTTTAATCCATTTTATTTCCCAATGCGTTTCGAAATGTGTACCATTTCTTCTTCAGGGGATGACATATATGATCAAACAGAGCTATAATACAACAAAACTGACATCTTTTTCTTGTAACACTGAACATTGCTGGATCGCTCCCATGAAGCCAGATGAAGCAAGTGCAGATGAAGGCCAACCAGGTCTGAACACAGACATATCAGGAATGGCCTCCACACATTGCCTGACCAGCAAACATAGATGAAGGGAGATCTATGGCGATCTTCATCTATGTTTGCTGGTCAGGCAATGTGTGGAGGCCATTCCTGATATGTCTGTGTTCAGACCTGGTTGGCCTTCATCTGCACTTGCTTCATCTGGCTTCATGGGAGCGATCCAGCAATGTTCAGTGTTACAAGAAAAAGATGTCAGTTTTGTTGTATTATAGCTCTGTTTGATCATATATGTCATCCCCTGAAGAAGAAATGGTACACATTTCGAAACTCGTTGGGAAATAAAATGGATTAAACTTTCTCATAAACTGGATTAGTGATTTTATCTGGCAGCGCACAAAAGTCCAAGAATTTATTCCGAAATCTGGTGTTTCAAGTGGTCACAGAGCTGACCTTTGGACGTGCAGCAAGCAGATTACTGATTCCACATGCCTGAATCTCTCCTAAAAAGGGTGAGTAAATTCTAATCTATTTTCTCCAGAAATAACCCAGATAAGACCCTATTGCGCTTTTTTGTTCCTTTAGTTTTGAATACATTCAAAAGTTCTTTATCGTCCCCACCAAAGCCATTCACTCTCGTCACCGTCACAGGCGACACAGAAGGTCCAGGAGTGGTTCTTAGCACAGATACCGGACTCCCAGGGTCTAACAATCCCATCACCCGTTCTCCATCCAGCCAGAAGGGGCACTGTAGTGTCAGTTCACTGACCGAGCTACTCACAGTCATCTCATCTCCCAGCCCACCATCCGTCATGTCACAAGACGTCAGGTCCGTAAGTTGGGCAGATGTCCTTCTCCTTCCGGTCAGTTCTACCTCTGACCTGTCCACGTCAGGAGCCGTCACTATCTCATTGTCCGCTGGCCCCACAGTCGAAGCATCTCCATCGTCCGACCTAACGTCATCAAACAAAACAAAGTTCCGGCCCCTCTCCCAGGCATAGACTAAGTCCCGTGGTAGCCCTCCCCCTTGGCACTCACCACCTTTGGTCCTCTCAAACACTACTCTGTCTACTGCGTAGTTCACCGTGACCCCGTGTTTACAGCGAACCCTGACGTTTTTCTCGGACAGAGAGAAAACGAGAGGAGTTCCTGTCAGAGTCACCTGATTCTCTGATTCCAGCTGACCAAAGGCTCCTTCCCGGTGCAGCATCACTGTACACATCTGTGGCCTATCATTACTACCCAGAAAGGATATTCCACATTCTGAAAAAGACCTGCACATACACTGCAGTACTCCAGACGTACCTACTGAGTCACCCAGTGCTGTCACTTCTTCAAACTTGGCCCCTTTCTGGACCACCACCACGCTTTGGGTTGCCGCCACCTCCCGGGACTCCACCCCTTTTTGGGTTACCACCCCAATTTGGGCCACCGCCCCCTTTTGGGACTCCACCCCTTTTCGGGCTACCGCCCCGATTTGGGCCACTGCCCCCTTTTGAGACTCCACCCCTTTTCGGGTTCTCCCCATGTCTGTCCTGCAGAACCTCTTAGGCCACAGTTCACACAGTACAGTTTATGCCTTTTTCTGGTACTGGCCCTTTAAGCACGACACCGCACCAATTCCTTCTGGCACTGCCCCAGCTCCTGCCGTCGCTCACAAGCAGCTGCTGGTGTCTCTGCAGTTCCTGCTGCGTCGTCTTCGTGGACCCGCCGATCCACCGGAAGCCACTTGTCACCCTCAAAGATAAATGAAACACAAAAGCGCGCCCATAGGGCCTTACCAATGCAGGTATAATGGGTATCACGACATAATACAGGGTACTCACCCTTTATAGTTGTGTAAAGCCACAACTACTGTATCCGCTTAGACATATGTGATAAAGCTGCAGCAGGATGGTGTAGACAGACAGCGTCTGCTACCAATGCTCAAAGAGGAAAAACACCAGGTCCCTGTGCTGCGAGACCTTCGTGACGCCCTCACCACAGCAAGCACTTTCAGGTTTTTGTTTTGTTTTTGCAGAGAAACGAGGAAAAGGAAAAAAAACACATGCACAGTCTCTCACTGACTCTGGTCAGTGCAACACGGATTCCTGTCCGTTACCTGCTGGTGTCAGCCACACAGGTTCTCGGGTACCTCTTCTCCTCATAGGCATCCCACAAATCTCCATACAGTCATTTCCTCTGACCTCGGTCAGTATTACTCACGATTTTCCATACCGTCTGTGCTCCTGGGAATCGCTGCCCGCATTCTCCACCAATTGTAGGGATTCGACTCGCTTAGGTGCAGCGGGAGAAATCATGAGACAGGTTCTTCCCAAAGTTCATGTGGTTTATTCACTTCATAAACCCACAAGGCAGCATAACACTGAAATGTAACCTTCAGCTCAGGCAAAGTAACACAAATGTCCGTGGCTTCAGACTCGGACCGAGAGTCTCAGCACATGCTGGGAGCTGTAGTCCTCCCCATATACACTTTCTGTAGTGTCCCACCTGGACACATGGAAGTCTGTCCATACTCTGATTGACTCATTCTCACACTCTCTCACATGAGCTAAACACCTTAATTACATAGCCCTGTAACCACACCCATAGGTGAGGTATGGATCACATGAGCTGGTCACATGGTCAGGACTTCACCACAGGTCCTGAACATACACATATCTTCAGGCAAAATGGAGTACAGTCCGCACCCAGTGCACTAAATGACATCTTTAGTGCTCAAGTACACTATAGGCAAAATACTCTGGGTTGCATCGCAGGGAGCATCCCTCCATGTGACATATCTCCCATTAACCACGCGATCACCTTTCACACCACAATATATATATATATATGTATTCTATGTGTCTATATCTATTCTTTCGTTTCCTTATTAAACCTGTCAGTGTGAGTTTACTGTATAGCGCACTGAATTGCCGGCTTTGCTAAAAGACACCGGGTGCGTATTTCTCGCAGGTCACATGTGTGGTCCGTGTGTAATCCGTATTTTTTGCGCACCCATAGACTTGCATTGGCGTACTACGGCCGTAGTACGCTGACAATCGCAGCATGCTGCGATTGGCACGGAGCGTAGAATACGGATGAGAAATATACGGCTGTTGGGAGGGACCCCATAGAGAATCATTGGTCCGTGTCTAATGCGTGCTTTTAGCGCCTCTCACTCGGCCGTATTCCTCGCCAGTGTGACCCCGGCCTTACAACTTCAGTAACTTATATTCCAGCATGTGAAGTGTTGAATACTAAACCCCTTTTTTTTTTGCTTCACAGGTGACTGGGTTATCACACGGTGGCGGTCGCTCCGGGATTGCTTCAAGAGGGACTACAACAAGGAGATGCAGACCCCGAGTGGATCGGGAGGACGCCGGGGACCCCAGTACAAGAACTACAGAGCCCTGGCGTTCCTGCGATCAACAATGGTGTGCAGAAGGTAAATATTCCCCAAACCATTTCTGTAGTAGAAATGTTTAACCATTTTTTTTCAGCAGACTTAAATTAAATATCAATATTTTTAATATACATTTTTTCTCCTTTTTTTTTAGCATTATCTGCAGCAATCGGGAGTCTGCATCAGAGTTGCGTCCCTCTGGAGTGATCCCTAGTGAGACTGCCCCCGGTGACCACATCGAGGTATCCGACCCCTCTGTACCTACCCTCTTGTCTCATCCCTCTATCCCCTCCACCAGCACTGGAGCAGCAGGGCAGACTTCATCACATGAAGCTGCTGGTGACGACTTGTTCCCTGTTCCCCACCCCTCAGACACTGCCGCAACATCTCGACCAACTTTTGGTTCTGGCCGGCAGCGTCTGAGGAGTCAGGAAAGGATGACCTTGTCTAACTGTTTGAGTCTAAACTCACCTGTCCAGCATGGTTTCCACACTTATGGACAACAGTTATCTTCTGGGTTGACCATGATCAATCAAAGTATCATGGAACTCAGAAGATACATGGAACAGATGAATTTAGAATCAAACCAGACACCGAGACATACCTTTTTTCAATCTGTTGTCCGGCAAATGGAAGGTTTAAGTACTCACCAGCAGATGCGTGTGATGCAAGCCTGTCAGAATGCTCTAGTGGAAGTACTTGCTGAAGCATCCCATCCTCCCCCTGTCCATCCTCCCCCTGTCCATCCTCCCTCTGTCCATCCTTCCCCTGTCTATCCTTCCACAGTCCATCCTTCCCCCGTCCATCCTTCCACCACCATCCATCATACAGCCGTCCCTCCTCCTACCACTCCCTCTCCTTTCTCTAGTTCCCCATTCCATTCTTCCCAGTACCTTCCTTCCCCATTGCATTATACCCTAATGCCCTCACCATACCCACCCCCACATACACCTTCAATGTACCCACAAACCTCGTCTGTCCATCCACTCCCGTCCCAACCACATGTGTTAAACCCCCCTTCCACTTCTGGTCCTCACCAACTCCCTCCCCAGTCCTCTACCCCCCCTCGATGTGGTCAACCCTGTTAACCCCTCCAATACTATCTCCACCCAACATTATCACACTTTATAATGTTTTTTCTGTTTTCCAAAAAAAGTAATACATACCAAAAAAAAAAAAATTTACAAAAAAGGTAATATATACCAAAAAAAAAGTTACAAAAAAGGTTTAAGATACCAAAAAAAAAATGAAAAAAAAAAATCACCAAAAATTTTAAAAAAAAATACAGTTATTACAAATTCAGAAATAAACTATGTTTTTTTTTTCAAAAAACCTTATTGTGTTGTTTCTTTTTTGTTTCTTTCTTTGGAAATATTCAAAGTACACCAGTGGTGTAAAAGGTAAACACAACACTTGGTAACACAACACTTGGTAACACAACACTGGGTAATATTTCACAGTACACCGGTGGTGTACAAGGTACAAAAAACCAACACTTGGTAACACAACACTGGGTAATATTTCACAGTACACCGGTGGTGTACAAGGTACAAAAAGCCAACACCTGGTAACACAACACTGGGTAATATTTCACAGTACACCGGTGGTGTACAAGGTACAAAAAAACAACACTTGGTAGCACAACATTTGGTACCCAACACTTGTTAACATTTCAAAGTGTAAAACAACGCTTGGTACACAACACTTGGTAAAATTTCAAAGTGTAAAATTTTACGCTTGGTACCCAACACTTGGTAACATTTGTAAGTGTAAAGCAACGCTTGGTACACAACACTTGGTAAAACTTTACACTTGGTACCCAACAATTGGTAACATTGCAAAGTGTAAAACTTAAAAAAAAAACACTTGGTAAACCAAATCACATGGTAACACAATGCCTGGGAAATAAACAATAAAAGCCTGCAGAATCTGAAACGTTTTAAAAGGTAGATAACTTACCGAAGGGTCACCATCAAACGCTCCGCCGGTGATATAGAAAACCGCATTTGTGTGTCCCTTCTCCGGATTTGTTCTTCAACACAATCCACCAATATCGCAAAGAATTCCAGCCTCATGTGCACGTAGTTGAAGAACTTGTCCGGATTATCCCTCAATTCCAGGTACAGTGTGGAAAAAACGCCACGGGTGAACCTCTGCGCATTAATGGGATGAATCCACTGGCGCCGTCTCCTCATACGTAGGATTCGCAATCTTCTTTTCTCCCTCTCGAGAGCAATAATTGCCAACCGATTCAAGTGAAGATCCAATTCCACACAGAAGCTGTCAATACTCGCACTAACTCCTTCCATCGCTGCCACTAGCTCTAAAACCTTTCAAAGAAATTGTATCACAACACCCTAGATATATTTCTCCCTAGTTTCCAGTATCCAATCACATTTGGGAGCATTCTCCAAGAGCGAATCATATTTGGGAGCATCGCATTTTGGAGGTGTGGAAAAACGGATCCTCAAGAAAACGGATCCAACGGATGTGAAAACGGATGCCAACGGATGGTACTGATCCGTTTTTTTGAGGATCCGCACTTAAATCGGTATAACGGATCCTTTAAAAAACGAATCCGTTCCATCAGCTGGCATCCGTTTTTATACATTTTTAGCGGATCCGCCATTTTCAAATTTTGGCGGATTTTGACTGATGGCAAAAAACTGAAGTGTGAAAGAGGCCTAAGAGTCAATAGATAAAAAAAACTTTAGACAGTCTATCTGCTTCCAAAAAAAATATATGAGATAAAACCCCAGAATCTTCTAGGATGATTTTTTTGCCTGTTTCCCCTGGATGGTAACACCCACATATGTGAATGAAGCCTTACTTGGACACATTAAAATGTCACAACTTGTGATATGTCAGTAATAGTTTGTTGGATAATAGATGTCACAACTGCAAAACCTTTTTGTAGTAATTATACCACATATAGTATCTATGTGCATCTATAGTGGCTGCAGCGGTTGTAAATTCACCCAGGCCCTGGAGCCTAGTGGGTCTCTTTGTGCCATATGAAACAACCAGTACTATTAAAGGCCATTTTGGGGGCCTGTTGAAGATTTGGCAGACTCAAAAGGCTTCAAGGTATTGTCCACATTTGTGTGCTGATGTGATAAAAAGTGTTTTCTTATACTGGTATTGACATCTGTATCTTTTTTTTTCTAAGGTATTATTTCCCATAAACAAAATACAAATCTGACCAACTAAATGTGAATGAATGGGATCTATCACAATGTGTTACACAGTGGCTCCAAAATCATCATGTAAGGCTCATCTTGTGAAGTGAACCTAGGTGGGTACATGAAGCCCATGCATCGGCGCAGCTGGAATGATGGCACCTGGAGGGAGAGGACATGGCACACACAGGAGTTTTGGAAGAAGCAGGATGGATGAAGTGAGGAATGCAGGAATGGAAGCAGGTTAAGCACAATATGCACAGGAGGTGGAGTACACAAACTAGAGTCTTGAATAGACATCTGAAGACGCAGGTGTGGAGACTTGGGGATCAGTGGGTGCTTCGTCCGTTGGCCTGGCTGTCTTTAGAAAGACTGCATGGACCAGGGCTCATACCACTGAAAGCCCACTCTCTCTCCCCGTGGGCAGAACAGTACTCAGACAACACAGTGTGAGGGTAAAACAGTGTGGCAATAAATTATTGAACCCCCAACACACAATAACAAACAGAACAGTCCTAGCAAATACCCAAGATGGTGCAAATTACAGAGAGGAGATAACGACAAGCTTAGGAAGCTAACCAAGAGCAGTGAAGTATGTGGCCAGGTGAATCGATTGTCCCAACCTGGATTCTTTAAGACATCTCTGGGGTTTCATTGATGTCAATGAAGCAGTCCTGTGTTCTTCCAGCTGGGGCTGAAGACCCCAAAGCTAAGATCTTGAAGAGTCGCTTTGACCAGAAGAAAAAGTCTCTTTATATAGTTAACAACTGGCCTTCAACATCCAGAGGTCAGAGAGAGATGTGAATGAGGTCAACCTGCATTGTTTGATTATGTAATCTATTTGAATAGTTTTTCCTCCTCTGTTTGGGAATGCCAACAAACTGGCTAGCATGGACATAGTACGTAATCAACATATCAGTAAACATCATTGTTCAGTGGCCATGCATTACTGTTTTGCAAAGATAGCAGAAAATAAACTGTAGGAGATAATAGTAGAGGAAAATATTTGTCCTACAAGAAGAGTCAATACTTCAGACAACAATTTATGATTCTGGGCCTACACAATTTATGTCTGGCATAATTAAGAAGAAATGCTGTGTCATCACAACAGGTCTGTGTCCTAATCTCCTTAAAAAGCCTAGGGAGATGATGTCCCACTCTGGGCAACCTACAAAGCCCGACATGAAGTACAAACAGAGGGCAGCGGACTGTGGTGAAGAGAGCAAAGCCTGGTCCCGGAACTGGTGTGTAACACATCATAAGTGCTGTACTATTATAATAATGGAAGCCATGGCTGCAGTGTGAACAGAAACCTAGTTTGTGTTATAATGCATTAAATATTATTATACTTGTTTTATTGGTCAAATAGCGCATGTTGGTAATGTTTTTGTCCCTTTTACTGTGTCCCTACCTTGTAAATGAAGAAGAACCAAAACTAAAGCAACCAGGCCAGGAAACCATTTTCTTGTAATAATTTTTTTGTAAGTAACCCGCTGAATGAACTAAGAATTTCTCTAAATGGGACAAGCCAACTTATGACGGGCTTTTTACTCCATTGTTTATTGCTTAGATGTCTTCTTTGTGAACCTTACCGCTATTTATTTCCTTTACACCTAATCGCAACCATCTTAGTGGAGCATTTTCTCCAGTATTTTTTTTATTCTGTAAAACAATCAATTATTTACTTGGATGATCCCCTCTGTGTATACTGGGAAGGCTACATGTTTGCCAATAACAAGTGTGGAATCTGCGTTAGCTCCCTATTGTCTGTCGGGATGGAAAGATTTTATGGTTCTGATGGGCGTCATGAGGTGGAATAGAAGTCCCAGTGTGTGTTTCTGCTGTGCTACTGCTGGCAAAGATGCAGACACTGGATTCTATCACAGGCCCCCGTACAAAGGGAATGAAAAGTGTCTATGCAATGGGGACTCTGAGAGACAGCAGTATGAAGCAAGGCCCTCTGTTCCCAGTGAATAAGGATTTCCTTAACCCACACAGTGAAAAACGGCCTGTATTCAGCTCTGGAAAAAACAGGCTGGGATTCCATTTCTGCTGTTACGTCAATTTCTCTTTGACCATTGTACAGTTTAAGAAATTAATGATCAATATGGAACAGAAAGCTCATTGTTTTCCAACTGCTGTGATGCTGTCTGTTGGTTTCTATGCTTTCAAAGACACTGTTGTTCACACTGTTTCTACTATATTAATTGACTTTTTTTCTATAGACTTTTTTATACTTTTAAAAATATATCCATCCTCTTTTACGAGCTCCGTTTTCATCTTTGTGACACCATATCGTCAATTAGAACACATGATTTTATGCACTCTACTATACAAAGGTTTGAACTTGCTCCCTAAGGATTTCTTGTTGGTGTACACAACAGCAGAAGGAATGCCATCTCTCAGCATTATTTTAATCTACTATTCTCGTGAACTAACTTATCTACAGTATTAAAAACCTATACTGAATACCTATATACCAGTTATGATTAAGCTTGTATTTTGAAAACCCCCACATTTTATATTTTATGTATGTATTTTCTTTATATTATATTTATTGCATTACTGCTATTTGTCAATTTTTTTAAAAAATCTGTCCGACTTTGGGTTTAGCCTTATTTTTACAGAAATTTCACTGACCAGTTTCTGGTGTATGTTGCTGCATTGTGTTGTAGAAACTGCACTGTAATAGGAAAAAAGGAAACCCGTTGTCATATTTTTAATAGATCGTATTTTATACATGACTGTAAAATGCAATTTAAGAAACGTACTCTTTACACTTAAGATATAAGATATAGTCCTGTTATTTTTTTGTTTGAACAAATTGAACTATCTAAAAGATAGGTAAATATCACACTGTAATATTTTATTGTCATTTTTAAATTTCACTTTTTGATGCCACACATTCGTTTAACAGTATTTTATCTGCACACTATATAATGTACAGAATTTATTATGATCTGCAAGGCTAATTTAGAATTTAATAACTTTTACCGAACTTACAGTCTACAAAGTACAGACAAGACTTACAAGGTGTAGATATTCACACATGTGCCATTAACCTCTTCATGACGTCCGCCGTACATGTCACAGGGTGAGCAAGCCCTATACCCGGCTGATCATGGTTGTATGTTACATCCAGGACCTGCCTCTAAGGTTATGTTCACACGTTGCGTTTTTGCTGCTTTTTTTATGCCAAGTTTAAGTTGCTTACAAAATGCAGGTTTTGCTTCTTTTTTTTTCTGCTTAGTTTTTTTATGCGTTTTTTTTCCTTCATTTTTGTCAGGGTACTCTTGTGCTTGCTGATAAAAGTTTAGTGCCTAAAAAAAATCTGATTCAACCTTATCAGTTTTTGGCACCAAAAACACAGCAAAATCTGATACCTGCGTTTTTTTGCAGTATTTTTGCATCGTTTTTGCCTACCCATTGCTTTCCATGGGTGGAAAATGCTGAAAAAACATTAAAAGATGTGAATGCTGCATTTTGCAAAAACCAAGCTCATTGACAAATCAGTCAGGAAAAAAAACCACAAGGAGTGTGCATGAGATTTTTGAAATATCATAGGCTTTGCTGGTACCGTGAAATGCAGCCGAAAATTTGCATTAAAACAGCAAAAATGCAAAGTGTGTGTGACGAGGTCAGGCACCCAGGGCGAGCTGACCTTGTGAGGAACCACAGGGAGTGTCAGGGGCAAGACCAAGGGGGTGAGCCACCACGACTGCTGGCACCAGACGGCCGGCTCAAGTAGACACCAGGTACGAATGTCTGACGACCAGGGATGAGCAGGAAACAAGACAAGACAATACGTGAATTCAAGGTTTCTTCATTAAGGCAAATTCAGGATAACATAAGTGCAAAACTAGATAACAGGCAAACACAGTAAGGTGCGTGCGTGGCACGCCAAGGTCCATGGAATAGTACGTGCTAGAAGGCAAGCCCGGTTACCTGCAAGGACACGATGGCATCGGACTCCCGACAGCTGGCAGGGAACGGGGCATCAGGCTGTAGTCTTCATGCTTACGATCTCTGGCAGGGATGGCAGGTTCCAGGAATGCAGCAGGCACACCAGGGTACAGGCAAGGAGGCACGACAGATCTCCAGGCATGGTGCGTGTTAGGGAACACGACGAGGTCCAAGGCAAGATTCCAAGCAGGGTGCGTGCTAGGGACACACCAGGGTCCAGGGCAAGGTGCAAGGCAAGGTGCGTGTGCAGGGGACATGCCAGGTTCAACGTGCAAAGGACGGTGCGTATGAAGGGGACACGCCAGGGTTCAAAGTTCAACATACAAGATGGGGCACGCCAGGGTCAGGGTACAAAGCAGAGTCCTGCATGTGCCGAGGGGCACGCCAGGGTCAAGGTTCAAGGCAGAGTCCTGCGCATGCAGAGGGCACGCCAGGGTCAAGGTTCAAGGCGGAGTCCTGCGCGTGCAGAGGGGCACACCAGGGTCAAGGTTCAAGGCAGAGTCCTGCACATGCATTGGGCACACCAGGGTCAGAGGCAGAGTCCTGCACGTGCAGAGGGGCACGCCAGGGTCAGGGTACAGACTAGGACCTGTACGTGCTAGAGGGCACCACAGGGTACATGGCTAGACCTGCGCCTACTTTTACAGAAGCACGGGGAGGTATGCCACGGGGCAGGCGAGGGCCTGCACGTGCTAAGAGAATCACGGAGAGCACAGTGCAGAGACAGCATACGTGCAAGGAAGCACAGAGAGCATGGCTGGGCACTGGCTAGCTGGACGGGCTGCAGCACAGGCAGGCGGGTAAGACTCCCGCGAACCCGGCTGGGGCATAGCAGGAGACACAGCTGTCACTGACCGACGAGCACGGCTGAGGCACAAGCAGGCGGGCATGGCTAGGGCGGGCACGGCTAAGGCACAAGCAGGAGGCTAGGAAGGCCAGGCACAGTCAAAGGGCACACGAGGAATCAAGGAAAGGCAAAGCAAGAAACAGGGCAAAGCTAGACAAGGTACAGAACAAGGAGCACAACGCAGACAGAAACACAGAGTCAGGTCAGAGCGAGAACAGTGCTAGCAGTGGAGCGTAGGCCGAAGCCCAGAGCCGGGTCAAGGGAGAACCTTGAGACTAGCATGGAAGTGTGCAAGAGAGCACCATAGGAAAGAGAGGAGGAATGGTGCGTGTACCAGGAGACACTACAGAGCACCATAGGTCAGAGCACAGGACTAGCAGCGGAGTGTAGGCCGAAGCCCAGAGCCGAGTCAAGGAAGAACCTTGAGACTAGCCTTGAAATGTGCTAGAGAGCACAAAAGGAAAGAGAGGAGGAATGGTGCATGTGCCAGGAGGCACTACAGAGCACCATAGGTCAGAGCAAGGCAGAACAAGCAAAGACACAGAACATAGGAAGGACCACAAGGCAAAGCATAGCAAAGGCAAGACATGGAGCAAAAGCAAGACATGGCAAAGCAGGCAAGGCAGAGAACACCAGAAGGACTACAAGTCCAAGCATGACACGGACAAAACATGGCACAATGGACAAACACAAGACAAGGCACAAGACAAGAGGCAGAGTACAAGCACAGAGCATGTGCAGAGACGCACTACAGAGCAGAGTGCAGGGGCACAGAATACAGGGAGCGACCGAGCAGACCAAGCAGCCATGCAGGGAAGCAACACGATACTCAGGCCCTGACCATAGGAAGGGGCAGTCTGATATAGCACCATATAGCACCTGCACTTCCGGGTGAGGATCAGGGAAGGACTTCCGGTTCAGATCCTCCAGGATCATAGAAAGCATTGCTAGATCAGACTGGGCTGAACCATAGAGAAGGTCACATGATCAGGGGCTCCAGGAATACAAAGGATTGCAGAATCAGAGCAGTGCTGGAACATAGGAAAGGTCACATGATCAGGGGCTCCAGGAACACAGAGGATTGCAGAATCAGAGCAGAGACGAATGGTTACCTAGCAACGGCGTGCACACCGCTCCAGGCATCTTGCAGTACGAGACATAACGGGCATGAGAATTCAGTGCTCGTGCACACGGTTCCAGGACTCATGCGGCATACCACACATGACGAGCATGATAGTTCAGTGCACGTGCACACTGCTCCAGGGGTCATGCGGCATAACAGACATGGCGGGCATGACAAGCATAACGGACATGACAGGCATAACGGACATGGCGGGCATAACAGTGTGAATATAGGTTAACATGGGCACAGTAAAACTCAGCGGCATTTAACACTAGGTGGAATAAGGGCACGTAATTCCATGGGCCCATCAGTGCTCCCGTGATATGATAGCAGATAGCTGGTGGGTTACTATGACAGCCGGGGGTGTGCTGAAGCCCCCCGTTCTTGTCATTATGGAGCTCTTTCAAAGGAGACTGTCATGGTTAGGACATGGTTAATGTCCTGGTTTCTCAAGGTTAATTTTGCCAGCCTCTCTTTGGATCTGGGAGGGGTATTTATACTCACTCCAGACTAGGATTCCTTGTCAGCTATACTGTTATTCTGGCTGTGTGTCTGACCCCCCTGGTGTGCTGGTAAACTGCATTGCTTGTTTGATTCCCGTGTATGACCTGGTCTGTCCCCACACTCTGTTCTCTGTCTCACGTTTTGGTACTATTGTCTTCTCTGGTTCTGACCTCCTGGCTTGGCTATTGTTACTCTGTTACCGTTTGCCCCTTTTGCACCATCTATTGCCCGTTCTGGTTTTCTGATCTATTGCTACGTCCTGACTATCTGCTCTGGTTAACCCTTTGGTACTGTCCTGCTATCTCGTGCTTTGACCCCGGCTTGATCTAGTTTTTGTCCCTGTCTATGCCCCTTGGTAACTTGTTCCGTAGTTACCTTTCTAGGAGTTTCCCTGCAGCTCCTAGCTCTTTGGAGCTTAGGCCACGCCCCTAGCAGTCATGTGCTTCAGGTCCTGATAGTCTGAAGCACACATCGTCACCGCTGCTGCCCTGCTACACAGGTATCTTTGAGCACTGTTTTTGAACTCAGGACACGCTCACTGACTCAGTGAGCAAGTGCAGTGTGGTGTTCCTGACAGAGACTATGATTTTTATTGTATGCAGCAATGCTGTGGCATCGTTTTATATAGCACAGGCAGTCAAACGATCGCAGCTTCAAGTCCTCTAAGGGGACTAACACAAACAGTGAAAAGTATAAAAAAAAAGTTTTAAAAATATGAAAAAAATTTAAAAAATAAAAGTACAAATCACACTCCTTTTGCCCCAATAAAAATATCTTTAAAAAATACATAAGTGGTATCACGGCATTCTGAAATGTATAATCTATTAAAATATAAAAATAATTAACCCAATCGGTTAACACTGTAAACGAAAAAAAAAAAAATCAAGAATGCCAAAATTATATATTTATGGTTGCTGCAATTCCACAAAAAATGCGGTAACATGCAGTTAAAACACCACATCTATCCCAAAATGATATCAATAAAAATGTAATCTTGTCCTGTAAAAATTAAAGCATCATGCAGCTCCATCGTCCCAAAAATAAAATTTTTTTTGCAAACTTCTGATTTTTTTTCCACCACTAAAATACTAAAAAAAAACTGAACATGTTTGGTATCGCCGTAACTGTACTGATGAACAGAATCATATTGCAAGGTCGTTTTTACCACAAAATGTAAATTGAAAAAACAATGTCAGAATTGCCTTTTTTTCCACAATTTCTACCCACTTGGGATTTGTTTTCTACTTTCCAGTACACTGTGAAGGAAAATGTATGATGTTATTCAAAAGTACAACGTCCTGCAAAAAATAAGCTCTCATACAGGTGCTTCTCACTAAATTATAATTTCATCAAAAAATTAATTTATTTCAGTCCTTCAATACAAAAAGTGAAACTCATATATTATATAGAGTCATTACAGAGTGATCTATTTCAAGTGTTTATTTCTGTTAATGTTGATTATGGCTTACAGCCAATGAAAACCCAAAAGTCATTATCTCAGTAAATTAGAATACTTTATAACACCAGCTTGAAAAATGATTTTAAAATCCGAAATGTTGGCTATTGAAATGTATGTTCAGTAAATGCACTCAATACTTGGTCAAGGCTCCTTTTGCATCAATTACTGCATCAAAGCTGCGTGGCATGGAGGTGATCAGCTGCTTTGCTTTGATAGCAGCCTTCAGTTCATCTGCATTGTTGCGTCTGGTGTCTCTCATCTTCCTCTTGACAATGCCCCATAGATTCTCTATGGGGATAGGGTCAGGTGAGTTTTCTGGCCAATCAACCACCGTGATACTGTTGTTTTTAAACCAGGTATTGGTACTTTTGGCAGTGTGGAAGGTGCCAAGTCGTGCTGGAAAATGAAATTTCCATCTCCAAAAAGCTTGTCAGCAGAGGAAAGCATGAAGTGCTCTAAAATTTCCTGGTAGATGGCTGTGCTGACTTTGGTCTTGATAAAACACAGTGGACTTAAACCAGCAGATGACATGGCTCCGTAAACCATCACTGATTGTGGAAACTTCACACTAGACCTCAAGCAGCTTGGATTGTGGCCTCTCCACTCTTCCTCCAGACTCTGGGACCTTGATTTCCAAATGAAATGCAAAATTTACTTTCATCTGAAAACAACACCATGGGCCACTGAGCAACAGTCCAGTTCTTTTTCTCCTTGGCTTAGGTACGACGCTCTATTGGTCATGAGTGGCTTGACACAAGGAATGCGACACTTGTAGCCCATGTCCTGGATACATCTGTGTGTGGTGGCTCTTGAAGCAATGACTCCAGCAGCAGTCCACTCCTTGTGAATCTCCACAACATTTTTGAATGACCTTTTTCTTAACAATCCTTTCAAGGATGCGGTTGTCCCGGTTGCTTGTGCACATTTTCTACCACACTTTTTCCTTCCACTCAACTTTCCATTAATATGCTTGGATACAGCACTCTGTGAACAGCCAGCTTCTTTAGCAATGACCTTTTATAGCTTACCCTCCTTGTGGAGTTAGTCAATGACTGCCTTCTGGACATCTGTCAAGTCAGCAGTCTTCCCCATGATTGTGGAGCCTACTGAAACAGACTAAGGGACCTTTTTAAAAGCTTAGGAAGCCTTTGCAGGTGCTTTTTGCTAATTATACTAATTTACTGAGATAATGGGTTTTCATTGGCTGTAAGCCATAATCATCAACATTAACATAAATAAACACTTGAAATAGATCACTTTGTTTGTAATGACTCTTTATAATATACGCGTTTCACTTTTTGTTTGAAGAACTGAAATAAATTAACTTTTTGATGATATTCTAATTTTGTGGGAAGCACCTGTAAAATTAAAAGAGTTATGACTCTGGGAAAAAGGGGAGAAAAAAACAAAAACGGAAATTGGACCTATTGTGAAAGGGTTAAAATAAAATTATTGTATTTTTATTACCTAATCCATAATGCTCCACTAGTATTTGCAGTATGTCAGCATGAAGTGTATTTTTAATTAAAGTCTAGACATTATCTTCATTTATTCTTAATTTTGCATATTAACTGTTAATTTATTCATCTTTATCCTTCACGGAAGCAGAATTTAAATGTTTCACTTACATGCTCTCTCCTGATTTTTCACGGATAGAACATGTGTCCATTATAGTTTATGGGCATATTCACAAGTCCACTTTTCTTATGCAGACTAATTGCTCACAAACAAAATAGGAGATTTCCTTTCAGATCAGACTCACCCATTAAAAAAATGGGTGCGTGAAAAAAGTGCGCTGTATTGCCCAAGTGCTGTCTATTTTCTACCTTTTAAAGAAGCACAATTGTAAAGTTTTTTGTCCCATAAATCTGTGTACATATGAATTTACTGTCGTGTCTTAATATACTCTCCTACTGTTATCTTCTCCTGTATCCAGTGCAGTTCCTATCCTTTTGTGAGTCATGTGATGGCAATTGTAAGTCTCTTTTGCAATGAAGCTGACGCTCCATAGACTTACATTGTAAAAGCCACTACATTGCGTTTTGTGTAACCTGGAGAGTCTGAAGATCGGTGATGTCACTCAGAAGAGGAGCAGACAGGACTGGAGCTGGATACCAGAGAAGACGGTGATAGGTGAGTATACTCGTATTATCACTGACACTACAGTACATCCACACAATAGTGTGACTATTGTCCTATGGGGCCCGATACAAAATTATGACCAAGGCCTCCACTAGCATATGATCAGATTCACAGGTGCTTGTAATAATGTCCTCCATCCTAGCCCCGATAATAACTTCCTCCAGCGTGGCCCATATCTTGTAATAATGTTGTAATGTTGTAATGTTCCCCATCCTGTCGCTTTTCTCCAACACGTCATTCTCTTCATGCTTCATAGCTAGCACAAGGGGCAGGGCGGCTCCTGACATTAACATCATGTGCCGCCCGGGACCGCCACACCGACATAAGCCTCTGATTGGTTGGTTGTCTTTATAGCTGTAGCGATGCAGGGTACCAGTGGTTCTCAGTTCCATAATACATTTCAGCTGAATGTGTGTCTGTGGAAAGCTGAAAACAGCGCTCGTGTCCGTGGGCCCTGGCATACATATTTTGCACACATACAGTACACAGGTTTGGGTGGAAAAAAAAGTTCATGGGAGTGCTTTTTTAATGGGTAGAAAAACCATGTGTTTTTTTTTTCAATTTTACATATGTTAAAAACAGATAACACACTGATGATAAAATCAGACACAGTGATTTAAAATAGTTTAAATGAAAATCTGCACACTAATAAAAAAAATATTTTTTTCTCATGCAAAAAAAACAGCATACATAATACATAATATAATACGTAATATATTAATATATATTATCAGAAATTCTCACTTACTATGAGCGCCGACCACAGGGCGGCGCTCATAGCAATCTGGCATTGACAACCATAGAGGTCTGCTTGAGATTTCTGGTTGTCATGCCAACCCATCGGTGAGCCACGATTACGTGATGGGGTCACCGATGGGCAGGATTTCCTGCGCGCTTGCTGGAAGCGCGCATTAAATACCTCTTTCAGAGATTGGCTAGTTAACAGCAGTGGGTGGATCGCGATTCCACCCGTGGCTGTTAGAGGCACTTGTCAGCTTTTCAAAACAGCTGACATATGTTGGGAAAGTAAAATCAAGCCACTATGTATGGACAATTCAATTATATAGAAACAATGGGACACAATATGTATATAAAAAATATATAATCTTTAATAAATCAGATTAAGGCAATCATAAAATTCTGCAAAAACAAGTGCCAAGGACATACCAAACATTAATATAAAATCATAGCATACATATATACGATAATTTATGAGATCTGTCAAATATAGTTCATTAATAATCTATCTCAACATCACACACATATAAATATAAAAAGTGTGCATGGGCTATAGACGGTAGTGTATATAAACATAAAAAAAATTTTTTTAATCCAATATAATATATAACAAAAAGTGATTGTACCCACAATTGGGTTGTAAAGATTGTATAAATCTACATCAATAATGTGCCATAGTGATAAGGACACATAACAAAGTGTATAACCATTTAAGTGATACTCAATGATGTGTGAGCCGATGAAAATATAAGTTACATACCCGTGATATAATGACAGCCTCAAGGTAATGCCCGGCACTCCCCGACGCGCGTTTCGGAACTGGCGCCAGTTCCGAAACGCGCGTCGGGGAGTGCCGGGCATTACCTTGAGGCTGTCATTATATCACGGGTATGTAACTTATATTTTCATCGGCTCACACATCATTGAGTACCACTTAAATGGTTATACACTTTGTTATGTGTCCTTATCACTATGGCACATTATTGATGTAGATTTATACAATCTTTACAACCCAATTGTGGGTACAATCACTTTTTGTTATATATTATATTGGATTAAAAAATTTTTTTTTATGTTTATATACACTACCGTCTATAGTCCATGCACACTTTTTATGTTTATATGTGTGTGATGTTGAGATAGATTATTAATGAACTATATTTGACAGATCTCATAAATTATCGTATATATGTATGCTATGATTTTATATTAATGTTTGGTATGTCCTTGGCACTTGTTTTTGCACAATTTTATGATTGCCTTAATCTGATTTATTAAAGATTATATATTTTTTATATACATATTGTGTCCCATTGTTTCTATATAATTGAATTGTCCATACATAGTGGCTTGATTTTACTATAGAATTGAATGGTCTCCATTCAAATTTTGTGACATATAAGGAGGATTGGTTGGTTACAATAAAATGAATATATGCACTATTTGATTTAATCTAATTGATTCATTATATGAAGATTGGTGCAATTTTATATTTTTTTAATATCTTTTTAATTATTATTCTGTTATTATTTCCTTCTGTTGTGTCTATTTTGTTACTAATATGTTGGGAAAGATACGGGCTCAGCGCTGGAGCCCACATCAAAGTGAGGGAGTCTGACATCGGTGTACTATTATGCCCGTTGTCGCAAAGAGGTTAAATGGTATATTCAGGACTTTATAAAAAACAAAAAATGTATCTAAGCACTAGGCAGGTAATTGCAACTTACCTGCCTGTTGTGCATGGTGCTGTTCTTCCCCAGCACAGAGTGGTCACAGACCGCTCCTGCCGGTGATTCAGCTGCCTCTGCTGACGTGACAGGGCATGATTTCCAATGTCATTCTGACTGACAGCCGGCTTCCCCAGTTAGGCAGCGGGGATCAGGCTGTCAATCAGAATGGCATTAGATGTTCTGCCCCATTGACAGAGAAGAAAAGAAGCCTCCGCTCTGTAGATGTGACGTTTGCGGAAGCTTCTGCATCCCCAGCAATGCAGACCTCTCTGTACCGGGGAAGAACGGCTCCGTGCACAACAGGCAGGTAAGTTGCAATTACCTGCCTGTTAGTGCTTAGGTACATTTCTTTTTTTTATAAAGTTCCGGATAACCTCTCTAACTATACATGTGTTTTTCAACATAACTAATATTAAGGTTGTCTTGTATAGATCAGACCTGGGTACCATACGGCTGTCCTCCCCACCCCTTGTAAATTTCTGTATGCAGATACAAGTAAATATAATGCTGGAGGAAGGAGCCACTCTTCCACCATTCAGACTCTGCGAATGTTTCAGCTCAGTAGGTGTGATGACGTTACTCAGTTTTTCATGTTATTGAGCCTCATTCTACACAGAGCAAAGACTGGAGCTGTCCACGGGGGTGAAGATGGGGAGGTGAGTAATGTTTGATGGGATAAAACGGTATCAAACTGGGGTGGGGACATCATACTTTGTTAGGGGGCTGGAGGGAAAGATACTGTTTGGGGGCTGTGGTGGGATGTCATACTGTAGGGGTCATCATTAGTGTTGAGCATTCCGATACCGCAAGTATCGGGTATCGGCCGATACTTGCTGTATCGGAATTCCGATACCGACTTCCGATATTTTTTCAATATCGGAAGTCGGCATCGGAATCGGAAGTTCAAAGTTGATTGACAGCCTGACGTCATCATGATGCGCGGTGTGTGCGCATCATGATGCGCCGTCATTTCGGGCCTTCCGGGGGTCTCTGCCGGCCTGCCGGGGGGCTGTGCCGGCCTGCCGGGGGGCTGTGTGGACTGCCCGGGGTCTGTACCGGCCTGCCGGGGGGCTGTGCCGGCCTGCCGGTGGTCTGTGCACCCTGTGGGGGTCTGTACCGGCCTGCCGGGGGGCTGTGCCGGCCTGCCGGTGGTCTGTGCACCCTGTGGGGGTCTGTACCGGCCTGCCGGGGGGGCTGTGCCGGCCTGCCGGGGGGCTGTGCTGATGTCCGGGGGTCTGTGCAAGCATCGTCCGATGGGACTACAAGTCCCATCTGGCGATGCCTGCTACCATGACAGTGATTGACACATTAGCCAATGATGGGACAGTAGTAGTCCCATCATCCGGCTAATGTGTTAAATGTTAAAAAAAAAAAAAAAATACTACATACATACTACATGCATGCTACATACATACTACATGCTACATACATACTACATACATACTACATACATACTACATACATAACACATATATACTACATACATACTACATACATACTACATACATACTACATACACTCACTGGCCACTTTATTAGGTACACCTGTCCAACTGTGTGTTAAGACTTAATTTCTAATCAGCCAATCACATGGCGGCAACTCAGTGCATTTAGGCATGTAGACATGGTCAAGACAATCTCCTGCAGTTCAAACCGAGCATCAGTATGGGGAAGAAAGGTGATTTGAGTGCCTTTGAACGTGGCATGATTGTTGGTGCCAGAAGGGCTGGTCTGAGAATTTCAGAAACTGCTGATCTACTGGGATTTTCACGCACAACCATCTCTAGGGTTTACAGAGAATGGTCCGAAAAAGAAAAAAAATCCAGTGAGCGGCAGTTCTGTGGCCGGAAATGCCATGTTGATGCCAGAGGTCAGAGGAGAATGGGCAGACTGGTTCGAGCTGATAGAAAGGCAACAGTGACTCAAATTGCCACCCGTTACAACCAAGGTAGGCAGAAGAGCATCTCTGAACGCACAGTGCGTCGAACTTTGAGGCAGATGGGCTACAGCAGCAGAAGACCACACTGGGTACCACTCCTCTCAGCTAAGAACAGGAAACTGAGGCTACAATTTGCACAAGCTCATCGAAATTGGACAGTAGAAGATTGGAAAAACGTTGCCTGGTCTGATGAGTCTCGATTTCTGCTGCGACATTCGGATGGTAGGGTCAGAATTTGGCGTAAACAACATGAAAGCATGGATCCATCCTGCCTTGTATCAACGGTTCAGGCTGGTGGTGGTGGTGTGATGGTGTGGGGAATTTTTTCTGGGCACTCTTTGGGCCCCTTGGTACCAATTGAGCATCGTTGCAACGCCACAGCCTACCTGAGTATTGTTGCTGACCATGTCCATCCCTTTATGACCACAATGTACCCAACATCTGATGGCTACTTTCAGCAGGATAATGCGCCATGTCATAAAGCTCGAATCATCTCAGATTGGTTTCTTGAACATGACAATGAGTTTACTGTATTCAAATGGCCTCCTCAGTCACCAGATCTCAATCCAATAGAGCATCTTTGGGATGGGGTGGAACGGGAGATTCGCATCAGGGATGTGCAGCCGACAAATCTGCGCCAACTGTGTGATGCCATCATGTCAATATGGTCCAAAATCTCTGAGGAATGCTTCCAGCACCTTGTTGAATCTCTGCCACGAAGAATTGAGGCAGTTCTGAAGGCAAAAGGGGGTCCAACCCCTTACTAGCATGGTGTACCTAATAAAGTGGCCAGTGAGTGTATATACTACATGCATGCTACATACATACTACATGCTACATACATACTACATACATACTACATGCATGCTACATACATACTACATGCTACATACATACTACATATATACTACATGCATGCTACATACATACTACATGCTACATACATACTACATATATACTACATACAAACTACATACATACTACATGCATGCTACATACATACTACATGCTACATACATACTACATATATACTACATGCATGCTACATACATACTACATGCTACATACATACTACATATATACTACATACATACTACATACATACTACATGCATGCTACATACATACTACATATATACTACATGCATGCTACATACATACTGCATGCTACATGCATGCTACATACATACTACATACATACTACATGCTACATACATACCACATATATACTACATACATACTACATACAATACATACATAGACATACAGTACATATAACATAGAGTAACATACTTACCAATACTTGTCACATTGTTCCCCGAAGCCATTGTCTTTTACGGAATAAATATTAACATAACAAACCACAAAAATACTCACCCACGATCCGAAGCAGTCCACGAGTGTGTCCCACGACGATCTTGGGTAGAGAACTGCAGCATCAGCTGTTGCTGCCGTTCTCTACGGGCTGCAGGAATCCAATGACGGAAGGTAGGTATCCTTCCGCACTGTATTCCTCCGCCACTTAAAAAAAAAAAAAGTCCCTAGTCTCACTTTATGCCATTGCTGTGTGGGAAATTCCCACGCAGCAATGGCATAAAGTGAGACTAGGGACTTTTTTTTTTTTTTTAAGTGGCGGAGGAATACAGTGCGGAAGGATACCTACCTTCCGTCATTGGATTCCTGCAGCCCGTAGAGAACGGCAGCAACAGCTGATGCTGCAGTTCTCTACCCAAGATCGTCGTGGGACACACTCGTGGACTGCTTCGGATCGTGGGTGAGTATTTTTGTGGTTTGTTATGTTAATATTTATTCCGTAAAAGACAATGGCTTCGGGGAACAATGTGACAAGTATTGGTAAGTATGTTACTCTATGTTATATGTACTGTATGTCTATGTATGTATTGTATGAATGTATTGTATGTAGTATGTATGTAGTATATATGTGGTATGTATGTAGCATGTAGTATGTATGTAGTATGTATGTAGCATGCATGTAGCATGCAGTATGTATGTAGCATGCATGTAGTATATATGTAGTATGTATGTAGCATGCATGTAGTATATATGTAGTATGTATGTAGCATGTAGTATGTATGTAGCATGCATGTAGTATGTATGTAGTATGTATGTAGTATATATGTAGTATGTATGTAGCATGTAGTATGTATGTAGCATGCATGTAGTATATATGTAGTATGTATGTAGCATGTAGTATGTATGTAGTATGTATGTAGTATGTATGTGGTATGTATGTAGTATATATGTAGTATGTATGTAGCATGTAGTATGTATGTAGCATGCATGTAGTATATATGTAGTATGTATGTAGCATGTAGTATGTATGTAGCATATATGTAGTATGTATGTAGTATGTATGTAGCATGCATGTAGTATATATGTAGTATGTATGTAGCATATATGTAGTATGTATGTAGCATGTAGTATATATGTAGTATGCATGTTGCATGCATGTAGTATATATGTAGTATGTATGTTGCATGTAGTATGTATGTAGTATGTATGTTGCATGTAGTATATATGTAGTATGAATGTAGCATGTATGTAGTATGTAGTATGAATGTAGCATGTATGTAGTATGCATGTTGTATGTATGTAGCATGTAATTTTTTATTTTTTTTTACATTCAACACATTAGCCGGATGATGGGACTACTACTGTCCCATCATTGGCTAATGTGTCAATCACTGTCATGGTAGCAGGCATCGCCCGATGGGACTTGTAGTCCCATCGGACGATGCCTGCACAGACCCCCGAAGCCTGCACAGCCCCCCGGCAGGCCGGCACAGCCCCCCGGAGCCTGCACAGCCCCCCGGCAGGCCGGCACAGCCCACCGGAGCCTGCACAGCCCCCCTGGCAGGCCGGCACAGCCCCCCGGCAGGCCGGCACAGACCACCGGAGCCTGCACAGACCCCCTGGCAGGCCGGCACAGCCCCCCGAAAGGCCCGTACAGACCCCAGAGAGGCTGTACAAGGGAAAAACAGGATTTTTCTTATTCCGATACCGGAAGTCCCATAGACTTGAATGGGACTTCCAGTATCGGAATCGGCGATACCGATACTTTTTTTTAAGATCGGCCGATCCATTCCGATCCGATACTTTGAAGTATCGGACGGTATCGCTCAACTCTAGTCATCATTCTATATAAATGGATCTGTAGATGATCATATTTTATTGGATGGTTGTAGTGGCCATCATAATGTATGGGGAACTGTGATGGCCATCATACTGTGTGTGGAGACTGTGATGGCCATCATAATGTATTGGGGAGTTGGGGTGAGATGGTGTGTGTGGGGGGGCATCATACTGTGTAGAATGGTTTATTGGGGTCACCATTTATGGGTAATTATACCTTGTTGGGGGTTGTGAGGATCATCATACTGTATTGGGAACTGTGGGGGCCATTATACTATGTATACTGGCTGTGAGGCCCATTATGCTGTGTAACAGGGCTGTTGGTTCTATCATACTGTGCATAGGACAAAGTGGAGGCCATCTTTCTGTGTGGGGGATCAAACTTTTTTGGTACTTGGGGCAGCCATCATACTGTACAAAAAGCTTTGGCAGTCCTCAAACTGTGTTGGGGGCTGTGGTGATTACATCATACTGTGTAGGGGGGCTGTGATGGCTATCATACTATTTTGGAGGGCTGTGTGGGATCATACTATAAGAGTAATTATTCTGTTTATAGGGAGCTGTAAGGGATCATGCTTTGTCTAAGGGTCCCGTTTCACATAGCGACACACCAGCGATCCCGACAACGATACGACCTGGTCAGGATCGCTGGTGCGTCGCTACATGGTTTCTAGTAAGCTGCCAAACAGGAAGATCTCTTCAATGACGCACCAGCGATCCCGACAATGATGTGACCTGGTAAGGATCGCTAGTGCGTTGTCACACAGCAGCTATTCTGAACGATTCCAACCTGCGTCCCTGAGTTTTGCATCGCCAACGAGGTCGCTCGTCGGCGTCAAACACAGCGATGCATGCTGGCCAGCAGGATGCCGATGATGAAAAAATGGCCCAGGACATTCGAGCACGGTCAGCGATATCCAGCGGGGGGGCCGGTTGCCACTATGTGTCACATGTAGCGAGATCGCATGTGAGATCGCTGTTGCGTCACAAATTGGTGACACATCAGTGATCTCGCTAGCGATCTCGCTATGTGAGACGGGGGCTTAAGTCATCAAACTGTATGGGGAGCCTGTTGAAGTGATAGCGCTCCTCACCCAACTGCCTCCAAGACTTCTCCCAAATAGCCCCCATCCTATGGAATTCCCTGACCCAACACGTCCGGCTATCAACCACACTCAGATCCTACAGACGGAACCTGAAAACCCATCTCTTCAGGAAAGCCTACAGCCTGCAATGATCCCCGCTGCCTCCTCACCACTAATGGAGCTACCACCTCACCATCACTGGAGCTGCTGCAACCCCCCAACCTACTGTCTCCTTCCCCACCATCCTGTAGCATGTAAGCCCGAAAGGGCAGGGTCCTCTCTCCCCTCTGTATCTGTCTGTGATTGTTAGTTTGTTTACTGTAAGTGATATCTGTAATTTGTATGTAACTGCTTCTCATGTACAGCACCATGGAGCCAATGGTGCTTTATAAGTAATTTAACATAGTTATTAAGGTTGAAGGGAGACTTTAAGTCCATCTAGTTCAACCCATATCCTATCCTAACTTGCCCTAACATGTTGATCCAGAGGAAGGCAAAAAAACCCCATGTGGCAACAAGTAAGCTTCACATTGGGGAAAAAAATTCCTTCCTGACTCCACATACGGCAATCAGACTTGCTCCCTGGATCAACGCAATATTAAGGAAACTAGTGTATGTACCCTGTAATATTATACTTTTCAAGAAAGGCATCCAGTCCCTTCTTAAATTTTAGTAGGGAATCACTCATTACAACATCATATGGCAGAGAGTTCCATAGTCTCACTGCTCTTACAGTAAAGAATCCGCGTCTGTGAGTATGCTTAAACCTTCTTTCCTCCAGACGTAGAGGATAAAAAGATCATTAGAAAGCTCTTGGTATTGTCCCCGCATATATTTATACATTGTAATAAGATCACCCCTAAGCCTTCGATTCTCCAAACTAAATAACCCCAAATGTAATAACCTGTCTTGGTATTGCAGACCCCCTAGTTCCCTAATAACCTTGGTCGCTCTTCTCTGCACCCGCTCCAGTTCAGCTATGTCTTTCTTATACACCGGAGACCAGAACTGTACACAGTATTCTAAGTGTGGTCGCACTAGTGACTTATATAGAGGTAAAATTATGTTCTCCTCCTGAGCATCTATGCCTCTTTTAATGCATCCCATTATTTTATTTGCCTTTGCAGCAGCTGCCTGACACTGGCCGCTAAATGTGAGTTTGTCGTCCACCCATACACCCAGGTCTTTTTCAGTGACTGTTTTGCCCAGTGTTTTACAATTAAGCACATAATTATACATCTTGTTCGTTCTACCGAAGTGCATGACCTTACATTTATCCCCATTAAAGCTCATTTGCCATTTATCAGCCCAAGCTTCTAGTTTACATAAATCCTCCTGTAATATAAAATTGTCCTCCTCTGTATTGATTACCCTGCAGAGTTTAGTGTCATCTGCAAATATTGAAATTCTACTCTCTATGCCCCCTACAAGGTCATTAATAAATATGTTAAAAAGAAGCGGGCCCAAAACTGACCCCTGTGGTACCCCACTGCTAACCGTGACCCAGTCTGAGTGTGCTCCATTAATAACCACCCTTTGTTTCCTATCCCTGAGCCAGCTCTTAACCCACCTACACATATTTTCCCCTATCCCCATTGTTCTCATTTTATGTATCAACCTTTTGTGTGGCACCGTATCAAAAGCTTTTGAAAAGTCCATGTACACCACATCCACTGCATTCCCTTGGTCCAGTCCGGAACTTACCTCTTCATAAAAGCTTATCAGATTAGTCTGACAGGAACGGTCCCTTGTAAACCCATGTTGATATTGGGTCATGAGGTTATTCTTCTCCAGATACTCCAGTATAGCATCTCTTAGAAAACCCTCCAGGATTTTACCCACAGTTGAGGTTAAACTTACTGGCCTATAATTTCCAAGTTCAGTTTTTGTCCCCTTTTTGAATATTGGCACCACATTTGCTATACGCCAGTCCTGTGGTACAGACCCTGTTATTATGGAATCTTTAAAGATTAAAAATAATGGTCTATCTATGACTGTGCTTAATTCCTGCAGTACTCGGGGGTGTATCCCATCCGGGCCCGGGGATTTGTCAATTTTAGTGATTTTTAGACGCCGCCGTACTTCCTGCTGGGTTAAGCAGGTGACATTTAACAGAGAATTTTTATCCCTGATCATGTTATCCGTCATGGGATTTTCTTGTGTAAACACTGTTGAAAAAAAGTCATTTAGCATATTGGCTTTTTCCTCATCCTCATCCACCATTTCACCCAGACTATTTTTAAGGGGGCCAACACTATCATTTTTTAGTTTCTTACTATTTATGTAGTTAAAGAATATTTTGGGATTATTTTTACTTTCTCTGGCAATGAGTCTCTCTGTCTCAATCTTTGCTGTCTTGATTTGCTTTTTACAGAATTTATTTAATCTTCTGTATTTAGTTAATGCCTCATCACTACCTATTTGCTTTAATTCGCTAAATGCTTTATTTTTGTCCCTTATTGCGCCCCTTACAGCTCTATTTATAATAATAGTAATACTGTGTGTGAGAGGGAAGGGCTATAGTGATCACCATACTGTGTGAGTGTCAACATACTGCGCGAGGGAGATCATACTATGTTGGGGACTTTGGTGGCCATCTTACTGTGTATAGGTGGCTGTAGGGGACATCATGCAGAGTTGGGAGAGCTGTGTGGGTGACAACATACTGTGTGGGAGGACTGTGGTGGCCATCATACTGGGTTAAAGACTGTGGGTCATCATACTGTGTATACAGTGGGCAAAAATGCATTTAGTCAGCCACCAATTGTGCAAGTTGTCCCACTTAAAAAGAGAGAGAGGTCTGTAATTGACATCATAGGTAGACCACAACTATGAGAGTCAAAATGAGAAAACAAATCCAG
Organism: Dendrobates tinctorius; assembly: GCF_039654945.1. Taxonomy (NCBI): domain Eukaryota; kingdom Metazoa; phylum Chordata; class Amphibia; order Anura; family Dendrobatidae; genus Dendrobates; species Dendrobates tinctorius. Next base: position 748,940 of record NW_027361732.1, read on the forward strand.
AAAATCACCTTGTCTGATGTGGCAAGTTTTATTTGTCAAACTATGGTGGAAAATAAGTATTTGGTCACCTAAAAACATGTAAGATTTCTTCCTCTCACAGATCAGTAACTTCTTTAACAGGCTCCTCTATCCTCCACTTGACAAGTGTGACCAACTTTTACTATTGATGCTATCTATGCAGCATCAGTAGTAAAAGATAGAATGTTAAAAATAATAAAAAAATAAAAAATGGAGATATACTCACCCTCTGTCGGCCCCCGGAGCCCTCCCGGTCATCATTGTTGCTGGCGGCAAGTTCCGTTCCCAGGGATGCCTTGTGACAATGACCTCTGATGATGTAGCGGTCTCGCTGCCTGGGGTCCCCGTGTACTGCCTGGGGCCCCATGTGCTGCTTGGGGCCCCTGTGCGCTGCCTGGGGCTCCTGTGCGCTGCCTTGGGCTCCTGTGTGCTGCCTGGGGCACCCGTGTGCTGATGGGGTCCCGTGTGCTGTCTCTGCCGCCTGTGTGCTGCCTGGGGCCCCCGTGTGCTGCCTGGGGCCCGGTGTGTTGCCTGGGGCCCCAATTTTGATGGTTCTCAAAAGCGTGACAAATCTGATCTACAGCAGCTGGGGTATATTCTGACTCGGAGGGGTATAAACTGGCCTAGGCCACTTTAAGTCTTGGTATATTCTGGGCGGGGGTTAATCTGGCCTGTTACACCGGGCTTTCACTTCCAGCCCAGACATGCAGCAGCAGGGTCCTAATGTTCTTCTGATGTCATCACAGTTCACCCTCTTACAATTACACATGTGGCATATAAAGAGATTAGTTCAGAAATATATGGAGGGGACAGATTATGGACGGTTTTGTAGGTCAATGTCAGTAATTTGAACCGGAATCGTTGGAGAGTTGGAAGCCAATGAAGGTATTTGCAGAGGAGAGAAGCGGAGGAGTGGCAAGAACAGAGATGTGGATTCATCAAGTAGCAGTGTTAAGGATAGACTGCAGAGGTGCGAAAGTTTTCACAGTGAATCATACTGTTTTGCTTGATCATGGTACAAAATCTGATTAATAGGAACAGTATGATTTCCCAGCACCTTGATTAAGAGCTCGCTTTGCATAGATGTGCTGGAAACTCATCTGTCAAGCCAAGTGCCCATGCATGCTTACTGTACAGCTCACAGAATAGAGAGTGGTGCTGTGAGTGATGACTGTCATCGCTCCCTGCACCACCCCATGACTGAATGCCAGCAGCTCCCTGGAGGAAATAAGTTAACTTTCTCCCGTAGCCGCACTTTCACTAAAGTGTAGCTGCACTTTCCCTAAGGCGACCGGGCAGCATTGTAATGTTATTTATCTGCAAATTAACCCCAGTTCTGCAAGAAAAGAGCATTTTCCAAGATGATAGGTTCCCTTTAAATTCGGCATAATGATTTGGCGCACTTCAATAGTCACAGTTTCTCATGTGCTCCTTGGGGAAAATAATTGCCTACCCATGGTATAGATGATACTAAATATATGTGCATGTATTCTTTCTAGGGGTCGCCCATTTAAGAACCCTCTCTTACCCTCTGGTAACTGAAGTCGGATGAGATCTCTAAATACAACTGATTTTCACTTGAATGAATGCTTTATGTACCAACTTCGTATCAATGCGCCCTGTAACAGCATATAATGGGAATTCTATTATCCAGCTCTTTGGCAGGGTCTTCTTAGCCCTCTGATACCATGTTCAGCATGAGCCAGGGTTAAGATAATTGAAATGCTGACTTCTGTCTTGTGCAGCAGAGTGTTCTGCTCTCTGTGGGAAGTCAGAACATCCCACTAACAGGGAAAGAATGTGTCAGGGTGAATCCTGTCACACGCAATCATTCTTTGACTCCAGATAGACATCTTTTTATTGTTCCACATCTCAACAGTCATAGGGAGAGACCACCTAATCCTTCCTTATATTATAGAAAGGGGGGGGGTCTTCATGTGCAAGCAAAATTTCAATATAGTTTATTAAGACAAAAAAACATGCTTAGGGACCTTTGAGCCTTGTCTCTTCTCCGGTACATGATTATATATAGACAGGTGTGTATTTGAAACCCACATGTACGTTTCTACCAAGTATTGCTTGATTTTTTTTCTTTCTTATATTTAATTTCACTTAATTGTATTATATTGTACTATATTCTTAAATATCCATAGCAAAAATGAACAGAATTAATTATCTGGGGAAAGTACATTGTAGTTTGGAGTAATAAGTGGTACATACTGCAGATGTTTGTGTCCCTTATTTTACAACTTTTTAATAGTATCTGAGTTTTTCTATTTTGTTGCCTTGGATATCGGTACAGTTGATTATAGATTCTTAAGACCTCCTGTGATGATAAATGTACCATAATATAATATAACAGAGAATTAGAAATTGAAGAATTACCATTTTTCTAAGCATTCAATAAAAATAAGGGGGCCAGGCTACTTTTGCCCTTATAGGACATTTTTAGGCTTAGGGTGGAGTCACACTAGCGAATAAATCGGATGAATGCAATGCGATGAAAAAATCGCATTGCTTTCATCCCAATGTTATTCTATGGGGCAGCTCCCATCATTCGATTTTTTTTCGGAACGTTTCCTCGGACCGAGACAATCGCAGCATGCTGCGATTGTCACCGATTTTCGGATCAGACTCGCCAATGCAAGTCTATGGGTGCGATTAAAAATCGGATTACAAACGGACCACAAGTGTGACTTGCGATAAAATCGCAAGACTTCTCCAGGTCAACAAGAAAGAGCATCAGGCATTGGCATTAGATGTCAAACGGATGCTTAGATGCGAATAAAATCGGTTCATCGCCGGAAATTCGGATGACAGATGGATCCCTGGACAAGAAACCTTTGTGCAATTTCGTACCGTAAAAATCGGACCGATTTTTTTATCGTTGTTTGTGACTCCAGCCTTATACACACGCACATATCTATATATATATAATTGCCTTAAATTGTCCATCATCCACTTCCGTCTGGATGTCCCCGAGTCCCACAATCCACCGTGCCGCACCGGAAGTACGCCGACTGCCATTTTGAAACACCCAAGTGATGACGCTCGAATCCAGGACGCAGCAGCGATCCCGAACACCGCTGCGATCCCAACCACCGCTAGGATCCCAGCTGCCGCTCGGATCCAGGCCACTGCTGCGATCCCAACCGCCGCTGGGATCCCAGCTGCCACTCGGATCCAGGCTGCCCCTGCGATCCCAACCGCTGCTGGGATCCCGGCCGCCGCTTGGATCCCAGCCGCCGCTGCGATCACGAGGCTGTGAAAGGGGTGTAACGAGGGGGTATAATGAGAGGGGTGTAATGAGGGGGTGTAATGAAAGGGTGTAATGGGGGGAATAATGAGAGGGATGCCGCCGCCGGACCCCCGCCAGGACCCACCACCTGACTACACGCGCCGGATCCCGCTGCTGCCTGCCCACACACCTCCGTGCAGTCACAGCTGGCAGGAAAGATGCGCGGTTTGAGGCCTGTGCTGGAGATTGGGTGCGGCCACCTTCTGGTGGCTCCGCAAACCATCTCCAGCACAGGCCGCAAAATACCGTCTTGCCTGCCAGTTGTGTCTGTACGGAAATGGATGGGAGCGTGGAGAGCGGCGGGAAGGCTGTGCGGGACGCCGGAAGGTAAGAATAGCAATATTTTTTAATTTTTTTAATTATTTTTTACATCCTATCTTTTACTACTGATGCCGCATAGGCAGCATCAGTAGTAAAAAGTTGGTCACGCTCGTCAAACACTATGACGAGTGTGACCAACCTGTCAATCAGTTCTCCAAGCGATGCTCCAGATCGCTTGGAAAACGCTAGCATTCTGCAAACTAATTACACTTGCAAAATGCTAGTTTTTCCACGGGAAAGTCGCGGGAATTTAAAATGCGATTTTCCCGCAGAATGGAATCCGGAATTCTCGCGGTAATTTCCGTGAGAGTACCGCTACGTGTGAACGTAGCCTAAAAGTTAGCCAGCAATTTTCCCAACAAAATTTAGAAAATTAATTTTTTTAGGGACCACATCACATTTGAAGTGACTTTGAGGGTCCCATATGACAGAAAATACCCAAAAGTGACACCATTTTAAAAACTGCACCTCTCCAAGTGCTCAAAAACACATTTAGAAGTTTATTAACCCTATAAATGCTTCAAAGGAATTAAAGCAATGTGTAAGGAATAAATGAACATTTATTTTTCCCACAAAACTGTTGCTTTAGTCTCACATTTTTCATTTTCACAAGGGTATCAGGAGAAAATGAAACATACAATTTGTATGTATATGTGGTGGAAAACAATTGTTTGAGTGTATGATAGGGCTTGGAAGGGAAAAAACACCATTTAACTTTTGGAGCGTTTGAAGAGCCCCTGATGTGCCTAAACAGTGGAAACCCAAGAAGACATACACCAAAAGCAGGGATCACCATAGAAAAATTATCAATTTTATTACATAGGATACATTTGATGTTGCCCTCCGCATTCTTTGTAGACAGTGTACTTGTGTCAGTGGTCTCTCTATAGACCATTGTTTCTGGAGTGTTGGTACATCTACCTATTGTGGTTATAGATTTACATATTTTTCATCTTTATTTTGTATTGTCTATTATTCTTTTATTTGAATATGGATTTCGCAGCGAGAGAATCTGCATGGAGTAAAAGCGCACAGGGTGTGTTTGAATCTGGACCTTCTGCTAGTGTACTATTAATAGCAATCCAGATTTTCAGACATTGACTTTGGAGGCTTTTGAATGTCAGGAGTTTGGAGGGATATAAAAAGGCGGGCCTGGTACCTAGGGGTTTACGGGTCCAGATCTTCCCTGCTTGGGAAGTCTCGGGGGATTTTCGTAACACTTGGGAGACTGGTTTATTAAAACGTTCCACAATTTTGATGGATCTGCTCATTGAACATTATCAAGCCCTTTTGGGCAAGATTAAGGAAAATATCAAAATTTGTGAAGATAAGATTAAGAAATTTGATATGGAAACTTTGGTCAATCCCTTTTATCAAAAACTAAAGGGTATTATAGACCAATTTGAAAAAGAGATCATTAATGGGAAGAAAAGGAAATTTCATTGTGATCTATCAAACTTTAAGAAAAATCAGGCATACAAATGGACCCATCATGGGAATAGACAGTATTCCAGAATGGAACCTAAAAATACTAGTATCAATAATGACACTGGTGAATCTACATCAAGATATGAATTATCGTCAAGTGATTTTTTGTCTTCAGAACCAGCTGGGTTCTGAAGACAAAAAATCACTTGACGATAATTCATATCTTGATGTAGATTCACCAGTGTCATTATTGATACAGAATGCAGAACTGCAGAATATGGATTGCAGAAGGGGGAGGCGGGGGAGACGGAAAAAGCACAACTCTAACGAGAAAAGGCAGGAACTACAAGAACTGGTCCCCATTACATCAGAGGGAAACCAGGTACAATCGGAGACGGTAAATTCCTATCATCTCTCTGGCAGTCCGCCCCTTCAGGTAACCTTCAAATCTTAAACCTTTCCTCTTATGTCCTCTCAGACATTGAAATATCTGTACTTCTAGAGGCCTCACTTTTGCTCCCACAAATACTTTGAACAAATTCATTCTGGTGAAAGATCTCTATTTGTTTTGCCGACAGATGACTTTTAAACTCCTCTACCACCAGCCATGTTTGGTGGACTCCTTTCCGGATAATGAAAAGCAAGTATTTAGAGATCTACTTGAACTCTTGCAAGAGAATGAATGCCCTTCTGATAATAGAGGATTTACAAGAAGATCCCCTTCACAGGCATCTCCTTCGCTGTCATTGTTTCCGGTAATACAGATTTTTTTCGACAGTGTCTGTAGAGATTTAGATAAATTGAAGTTGGATAAAAATATGCAAGGCAATCTAAACCTTGAAGAAAAAAGGCCTTGCCCCTGTTGAACAAAAAAATACATATTACCTTTTTGATGTGTTTGCTCTGATAATTCAATGTGACATTTGCATGTTTCAAATCTCATTATGTGTGCCAATATAATTAATGTTCTATTTTTTGTATGGTTATTTGGCCGCCGCTACCTCAACTTATCTATTTGACCAACTTGGTTTGGTCAGACTCATAACAGATGGAGTTATCGGCCTATGTGCACACGTCTCTAGTGGACTAAATGTGAACTGAAATCACTTCACTTTCATAATCAGTCTCATGTCTGGTATTCTAATTTGATATTTACAGGATACAATACTTATCCGTATGTGCTAAATAGCATTTTGCTCGGAACTATGAATAACTGCTTCAGACTATATTAATACTGCATAAATGTGGTGACTTTCCAGGAAACTCATAGATTGACACGTTTGGTTTTTGATTTTGGTGAATTTATGTCTATGGTAAATGAGTGGTATCTCTCCTTCTAGATATGCCCTCTTTGATGACTTTTTTAACGAGGTATTTATAGGTGTCAAACTTAACCATGTATACCAATATGACCATGCTTTAGCCACTAAACAAATTTATTAGGCTGCTGTAATTTGAGCTTATCCATTCCTTGATCATCGTTATATGATATTAATGGAAAGACCTATAATTACCAGTAATCCAACTGCTTTATGTTGGTATATATTAGATTGCTGCTATTTGTTAAAGCAGCGCTACAACTACCAGTAATCTAACTGCTTTATGTTTGTATATATTAGATCATCGCTACTTGTTAAAGCAGCGCTATAACCACCAGTAATCGAATTGTTTTGTGTTGGTATATATTAGATCGCCGCTATTAAAGTCCAGTGGCTTCTCTCTATGATTACAATAGAGGGACATAATGATTTAAGTAGGGCTATTTTTTAGCTGTAGGACCTGCCAAAATAGGTCACATGACCACATTCTAAAGGACTGAGACAGGACCTTTCAGCTCTACTGCGCAGGCGCGGAAATAAAAGCCACTGTGAATCATCATTTCCTCACCTGCCCCGAGCTTCTATTACTGTTATACAGCGTCTATGGTCTCCAAGACACCAGTTCAGCTCATGCGCCCTTGTGGCTTCCGCTTTAGGGAGTAGACACCAGCACTTGGAGCGTTCTCCATGCGGTGAGCTCCCGCGGCTGTTACGACTTAATGTTATTTCTGTGTGTATTTAAACCTAGTGAATTCACAATGGTCACCACTTCACTATACCCCTGATGAAGTCGCAATTGTGACGACACGTGTCGGGTTATGGGAGCGATGCCTGGTCCTCCTGCACTTATTTGTGTATAATGGTCATTTGTATTTAGTGAGCATGTCCGTCATTATCTCAGCAGCCTGCTATCTTGGGTGGTAAAGTATATGGGGAGGGAGGTTTTTGTCTGATTTACCTGATAAGTGTCTTAGCTCTCTTTAACCCTATATCTCCTGCTTATTTATTGAATATTGATTAATATAGTGGTTTATAGTACAGGCTATTATGCCGGGCTAATATTTGATGCCACAATACCTCATCTTGATGTGTTTTATTATAATCCCACTGAGTACTTTTTTCATCCTTTTTGCAATTGATGCATCTAGCAACATTATAGATTTTGTTGTATTGGGCTGAGTATATTATACACACTTTGTGTTTCTTACATCTTCGCTCTCCCCATATCTACTTATATATATGTGCACTCAGGACACGATTGTTGATGCACTGAAACTACAGTGTTTAGTGATAGTATATATTTAGATCTTTTTTGTAGTGCTGAGTGTATTACACACACTACATTTATTATGTGGACTTGCTGCACTTATTGTGTATGTATTATTGGGTTATGCCATGTAGGACTTGTTACTGCTCCCAGGTTTACAGGTTATGTCAAAATACAAAATAACCGTTGCTCATTTTAAATGTTTTTAATACTTTTTGGTGTTTTGTGTATTCTATGTAATAAAATTGATAATTTTTCTATGGTAATCCCTGCTTTTGGTGTATGTCTTCTTGGCTCTTCTTTTGGTATACAAGTAATTTGGACATACTGTGGTTGGATCCCTACTAACTAGTTTTACTATTTGATGGTGCCTCCGCATTCTTTGTAGAGAGTAAATAGTGGAAACCCCCCAAGTGACTCCATTTTGTAAATTATGTAGGAGGCGGGGCCCCCGCCGAGTGTCCGGGCCGGAACCAAGGGGACCGTCATCTAGGTTCCTAGGGGGTCTGCTTCCGGGGAGCAGAGTTAGGGGATGGACCACTGAGACTTCCAGGACAGTTGGGGAGGAGCCTATATAAAAGGGGCAGAGGACGCTAGTCAGGGTGAGTCAGCAGAACAGGACAGAAGGAGCAGGAGACCGTGGAAGCGCCCGGGAGCCAGAGCCTCCAGCAGTAACCGGAGAGGAGGACACCGACAGAAGGGAGACTCTCAGTGGACCGCAGGGAGACGGCACCGAGCCGACCGACAAAAGACCGCTGCTTCGCAGCCACCCGCGGCCGTTGTAGCCTCTCTCCAGTATGCAGCTCCGTCCTGCCCGCAGCCACCCGTGGCTGTTGCCGCTCCACTCCCGTCCGTGGCTGCGGCGTGTCCATTGCCGCCTGCAGCCGCCACCGCCCCGCTCCAGTCCGTGGTAGGGGCTGAGCCGTTGCCCTCCGCGGGTCCCCTAGTGCAGCCGCTGGCTGCACTGGTGGCCTACCAACCGCCACTCAGCACCGCCACTGCCCACCCCTGGCCGGGGGCTGCGGCCTCTACTCTCCCACTCCCAGGCGGTATCCCGCTGCCTCCGCTGGGGGGGACATTCCGCTAAAGAACTCTTCTAGGGCCTGTTGTACCCCTGCTTCGTCTGGGCGTTGGAACGCCCAAAGACTCCACCAGATCCTCGGCGGCTGTGCCCAGCTGCTGCGACGCCGAAGCACCACCGAACAGTACGTCGAGGGACGTCAGGACGGCTAAGTGACACATAATAACTAAGGACCCGTAGTCGGCCATATAGTGACCGGCCTTTGCCGGAGTAGTCATGTTCTGATAATTAGTGTTTTCTTGTATTTGGGTCCTTGTGAGGACAATTACTGTTAACTTGTTTGGTTGCTTAGGATAGCCCTACCGGCATCCATTTATAAAAGTTACTACTTAAAGTTTAATCCGTCTCGCATCTCGTCACTGCATCCCGCGTACCTGCCATTACCACAATTACACCCCTCAAGGAACTTATCTAAAGGTGTGGTGAGATCCTTGAACCCACAGGGGCTTCACAGAATTTTATAACGTTTAGCCGTGAAAATGAAAAAATACATTTTTCCATCAAAAATGTTGCTGCAGCCCAAAATTTTCCATTTTTACAAGAGTATCAGGAGAAAATGGACCATACAATTTGTTGTGCAATCTCTCCTGAGTATACCGATACACCAAATCTGGTGGAAAACTACTGTTTGGACACAATGCTGGGCTTGAAAGGGAAGGAGCGCCAATTGACTTCTGGAGTACAATTTGGGCTGGAATAGATTGCAGATGCCATGTAACATTTGTAGATTCTCTGACATGGCAAAACAGCAGAAACAATGAATTCATCTAGGGGTGTAGTGAGCATACCTCATATGTCATTGAAAACTTCTTTTAAAGCTCAGTGCAAAGCTCAGAAGGGAAGAAGCGCCATATTGTAGTTCATATTTTGGTGAATGGTTTGAGGGTGCCATGTCATATTGGCAAAGTCCCTGAGGTGCAAGGAGAGCAGAACCCCTCCATAACTAACCCCATTTTAAAAACTACACCCCCCAATGAATTCATCTAAGGGCGCAGTGAGCATATTGACACCACATGTACATCACAAAATGTTGTACCATTGGGAGGAGAAGAAAGAATAATATCATTTTTACCACAATAATGTTGTGTTAGCCCCAAGCTTTACATTTTTATAAGGGCTGATGGGAAAAAATTTACCTCAGTTTGTTGTGCAATTTCTTATGTGTGCACCAATACCCTATATATATAATCAGGAAATACTTGTCAGGCATAGTGGAACGCTCAGAAGGGAAGGTGTGCCATATTGTAGTGCACAATTTGCTGTTAGGTTCGCGAGTGCCCTGACCCACTGGAAGAGCCACTGAGGTACCAGAAGAGCAGAACCCCTCATAAGTGACCCCATTTAACGAACTACATCTCTCAATTAATTAATCTATGGTTGCAATGATAATATTGACACTACGGGTTATTGTCGCAATATTTTAAACATTGAGCAGTGAAGGAAAAATAATTACATTTTTACTAGAAAAATTTTGTTCCCCCCCAGATTTTATAATTTCACATGAGGAAATGGGTAAAAATAGCACCAAAATTTGTCACACAGTTTCTGCTGAGCTTGGCAATACCCCATATGTAGCTGTACAGTATTGTTTAGCCACAAGACGAGACTCAGGTGGGAAAGTGCAATATTTGACTCTTGGAGCACAAATTTTCATAAAATAGTTTATAGACTCTATATACTCCATAAGTGCCAGAATAGCAGAATCCCTCCTCAAGTGACCCCATTTTGGAAATTTTGCCCCTCTAGAAATTTATCTACAAGTGTAATGACAATTTTGACTCCATAAACAAGTGGTATTCAGTGTTGCTGAGTGAAAATTACAAATCTGCTATTGTAGAGCCCAGCAAGTTGTAGTGCTCAGTATCTTGTAGTGCCCGTACATTGTTCCCATCTCTTGCTTCTGGAGACATGCAACCGTAAATTATGCGGCCTCTCATCGCTACAGCAATGCCAAACATGTGGAAGCTAAATGTGGTTTGGGCACATTGTAGGGCTCAGATGGGAGGGGGGCCATTTGTATTTGGAAGCACAGAATTTGCTGGATTTATTTTAGGGGTCCAGCACACAGTGTAGAAGGCAAATGGTGTAGAATTTTTAATGAAACCCAATTGCAAAGAAGATTTTTAGCTAAAAACAAAGAAGTGTTTATATTAAACAAATGCCCCTGAAGGTGCCCATTTAAAGAAAAAAGCATATGTAACCTCTTACCAGCATATGACGTACTGGTAAGTCATATGACAGATCCCTCACTTTGATGCAAGCAGTGGGCGCATCATTCCATGTGCTCATTGGTGCGCCCGTTACGTGATCACGGGGCGCTGATGGGTTGTCATTACAGCCAGCTGTCTGCTGATGATCCCTGGGCTTGTCATGATGATTTTACTGTGAAAGCCAGCCCGTGGCTGGTGTTCAAAGAAGATTGTGATTTTCTCTATATAAAGCAGTGCTGATGTATAGCACAAGCAATCAGACAATCTCAGCTTCAAGTCCCTTAAGGGTGCTAACACTTCTAGAAAAAGTTAAATGAAAAGTTTTTTAATTCTGAAAAAATCACCTACCTTTATCCCATTAGGAATAAAGCTATTAAAAGGCACAATCAAAATATAAAATAAATGAATCCATTTGGTAAAAGTGTAACGAGAAGAAAATTTAAATGCAAAATTGTGCTTTTTTGGTCACTGCAACGTTGCAATTAAATGCAATAAGAGTTGATCAAAAGACGTATTTACCCCAAAATGGTATCAGTAAAAACATCGTCTCAGGGCTCAAAAAATAAGCCATCACACATTCACCGATCCAGAAAAATGTAAACAGTACATCTTTTGGAAAATGGTGACACAAACAAAATTTATTTTTTTTCAAATATCCAAATTTTTTCCACTACTTAAATAGAAAAAAGCTATGCAAAATGTTTGGTATCTGCTCACTCTTACTTACCTGAAGAGTCATATTTCCATGTCATTTTTACTGTATGGTGAATATGGCAAATAAAACCCCCCAAAAACAATTATGGAATTGCAGTTTTTTTAAAAAAAGAACCAGCTCACCAGAGAAGGCATCCTAAGTATCGGAGCACGGAGGCGCCATGTCAAGGTGCTTGAAGATATGGTATGAAGAAAAGTTGTCCAGCTCCGCAATATGGTGAAAACAATTTCTTTTATTCACTTCAATAGATACAAAGTGGAGGTTAAAATGCCAGCATGGAAGGTATAGATGCTTGCGTTATCAACGTGTTTCTGGTGTCTCAAGCAAGCATGTATACCTTCCATGCTGGTATTTTAACCTCCACTTTGTATCGATTGAAGAGAATAAAAGAAATTGTTTTCACCATATCGTGGAGCAGGACAACTTTTCTTCAATTGCAGCTTTTTGCAATTTCAATTCACTTACCGTATACACTCGTGTATAAGCTGAGTTTTTCAGCACATTTTTTCCGCTTATACGCAAGTAAATTATCAATTGTCCCAGAAAGCTGGCGGGGGAGGGGAAGCAGCAGGTGACAGAGGCAGGAGCCGGAGGCTGTGGCTAAAGCCTGTGCCGCTGCTAAAGAGAAATGAATATTAATTTCTCTTATAGCATGCACAGTGACAGCTGCAGCCGCTGGCTTCCAGAAGACATCCTACTCACCCTTCAGCGTTCCCTCGCAGCATCTTATTGGTCCCGGCGCCCTCGCAGCATCTCGTTGGTCCCGGCGCCCTTGCAGCATCTCGTTGGTTCCGGCTTCCAGCAGCTCTTCCTGTGCTGAGCGATCACGTGGCACCGATCATTAAGGTAACGAATATGCACGCATCTCCACTCCCATAGGAGTGGAGGGAATATTCATTACTTTAATGAGCAGGGCCATGTGATCCCTCAGCACAGGAATAGATGTTGGAAGCCGTATCGAAGTGCTCCTAGGGCACGCTGGAGGGTGAGTAGAATGGGTTTTTTTTTGGAATAGGAAGCATGCATACAAGGATGGGAGGGGGAGCCACGCATATCAGGACAGCTACGGGGGGAGCCACGCATACCAGAACAGAACAGGAGGAGCCATGCATACCAGGACAGGGATGAGTGGACAATGCATACCCAGCTTATACTCGAGTCAATAAGCTTACCCAGTTTTCCGTGTCAAAATTAGGTGCCTTGGCTTATACTCAGATCGACTTATACTCGAGTATATACGGTAGATTTTTTTTCCAGCTTTCCAGTACATCACATGATAAAATGAATGATATCATTCAAAAGTACAACTTGTACCACAAAAAAAAACAAGAAAATGTGGATGGAAAGCTAGAAACGTTATGGCTCTTGGAAGAAGGGGAGGAAAAAACGTAAACAAAAAAAATTAAAATAGCCCCATCATGACGGGGTTAATACACAACCTATTTATGTGACTGTTATTCTAGTATCAACTGCCAATAATAGGATTTTGATTCTGATACCAAGTTCTAGCTAATTCAACTTTAGCAATACCAGAGGAACTACTGTGCACCAATATCAAAAACTGCGAACAGTGCGGAAGACAGATAAGGCCACTGGTTCGAGAAGAAAAGTGGTTAAAAATAATAGTTTCTGCAAAACATAAAATCAAAGATATTTGGATTTTTTTCTACTTAAAGAAACAGTATGTGCAGAAAGTATAATGTTCAAACCCTTGCTAAGTGTACCTGTGTCATTAACCTTGAAAAGTTCAAGGCCTGTGACCCTTAGTGCAGTATGACTGATCTCAACATACTGTCAGTGATACTGGTCACACAGTAAACCAGAGGCAGCTGCAGTACAAAGGCAGGCTGATTTTAGAAGAAGATGTCAGGATACTATACTGCCTATAGTGTGACTAGGAATGCATGGTGTCAGCAATCCAAAAGCAAGCCATCAAAAGAGATTCAATAGCCCCACTGATTTATGACTTCTGTGAGTAGCTTTGTGCAGTTTTTATATAGCTTTGGGGCAGTCCGGTTTCCATTTACACAGTGTATAATATATAATCCATTACTAAACACTTGGTAATTATATTTCCTCAAAACCGTTTTAATGCCTTCCCTCTAAAGCTTTTTTCACTTTCCTGCCTAGGCCACATTTTTCAAATCTGACATGTGTCACTTTATGTGGTAATTAGTGATGATCGAATAGCTTTGGATAAGAGGTTATCTGAATAGCTATAGCTCTTACCGAATCACTGCTTCGGTAACCTGGATACCTGTAACGCTCCCGATAATCAGCTATTCGGCGCCGCAGCTGCATGTGTTGCGGCTGTGCAGCAGTCACACCACATGCATGGAGAGCTTTTTTGTTGTTGCAAGCAATTTTAGATGGAATAGATGGAGGACATCAAGCAACATTAGCCAAGTTAAAACAGCAGAAATCGCCCACAAATGACCCAATTTTGGAAACTACATGGAATTCCATTAGGGTTGTGTTAAGTATCTTGAACCCACAAGTGATTCATAGTATTTTATAACTGTTGATGATGGAAATTAAATATTATGCGTTTTCCACAAAGATATTGTTTTAGCCCCATATTTTACTTTTCACAAGAGTAAAAGGAGAAAATGGACCACACAATTTGTTCTGCAATTTTTCCTGAGTGTGCTGATTACCCATAAGTGGTTTATGTGGGTTCACTGTAGCTCCAAAAGGAAGGAGTACCATGTTGGAATATAGATTTTGCTGGCATGCCATATCATATTAACAGAATTTTTGAGGTGCCAAAACAGCAAAATCCACATGCAGGCTACGAAGATAAGTAAAATACATACAAAATGTTGTTTTTGCTCCAAATTTTTCATATTCACAAGGGATAATAGGAGAAAATAGCCACCAAAATTTGTTACACAATTTCTGTTGAACACCGAAATACCCCATATATATGGTTGGAAACTACTATTTGAGAGTACGGCAGGGCTGGAAATGAAGGAGTGTAGATTTTCATGGAATAGTTTGAAAGTACCAGTTTCATAGCCTCTGGAGACCAGAACAGCAAAAGCCTCCCAAAGGCCAACCAATTTTGGAAATGACATCCCTCAGGGAATTCATCTGTGGGCATAGTGACTATTTTTGATTTCACTGTTTTCCAGAAATAAGCATGCAATTTGTGTTACTGAAGAAAAATATGCCATTTTAATGCCCAATACCTTGTGCCCAGCTTGAGTTTTTGGTAACAGAAAGTGTTCCTTGGAAAGTGTTAAGTGGCTTCTGCCCATGACAGCATTGCTATCCCTGTGGACAATAACTGTGGTTTAGATACACTGTGGGGTTTAGAAGGAGGAAGAGGCATTTGATTTTGAGGGCACAGACTTTGTTGTATTTTTCCGGGGTTAGGAGAGGGAGGCAGGGGACGAGGGCAATCCATGCCACCTTTCCAGAGCCTTTTGAGCTACTATTACTAGATAATAGACCCAAGTGGGGTCTTGTTTTTTTTGTGGATTGAGTTGATGCTTTTATTGGTACCATTTTGGGATACACAGTGTTTTGGATCACTTTAAGGCTTTATTAAAGGCTTTAAGGTTTTCACATTATTTTGTTGGGTTTTTCATCTAATTCTGCAAAATTCATTATTTAGACAGAACTCCCAATGGAGCTCTTTACTATAACGAGAGTGATATAGTCACTTTGGTCTCTGTATAGAATCTGTTTTAACGGTGTCCTTCTTTTTAGAGGGGCACACAACTGCAATGCAATTTTGTATATGCCTAAAAAGATGTGATATCGCCGGAAAAAAGATTGATGAAGTCTAAAGAAACTCAGTAAGTGAATACTTCTGTTTGTAGTGCTGTTAAATTCTCGTTTTTTGCAGAGATTTAGACAGAATCCTCAATGTAAGTGCTCAGCGTAGAGTGCAGGATAAATGTGAGCAGAGTCTTATTACGATTTATGGGAGGCAGATAAACAGCAGTTGAAGAATACATGCTGCAGAGAGAAAGTTTCGCACCACTGCAACACCTGAGCCCAAATGTCCACTACGTGTGATCACCTTGTCATATACTCCACCCTTATGGATTCACCGGTGCCATCCCATGTAGACAGTTGCATAAATCCATATAATGAAGAGAAAAAAGGGTGGCACTCACCGTTTCTAAAATCCAATCTTTACTGTTGCAAATTAAAAAATCTTCAGCGGGGAGGGTAGAACGGAAAGGAAATGTCGGAAGACGGCCGTTTCGTGCTCCTTTGCGCTTCTACGGTTCAGTACTTTTCCTGACTGATCAATTCTGTCAGAGAAAGAATCAGATTTCCCTGAAAAGATATATTACAGTTTTCTTATTTTTACATGTACTATTGATTTCTGAAATAAAAATCAAAACGGCGATTGCTCTATAACTGTCAGCTGAGCTCTTAGAGTAACAGCCAGGGCTTATGCCAATCCCAATTCTGAGGTCAAATCTGTAGTCAGTGAAGACTCTCCCATTACTGAGATAGGAGATGGAAGTTGATTCTGATAAGATTCTATCTAGATAGAAGGAGGAGCAGGAGGGAGGAGCTCTGCCTTTATCTCCTCCCTACTCCAGTCTACATAGAATCTCATCAGTCAAAACTGCCTTTTCTTAGTGCGCTGTTCCAGTGTCTCCTGTGTTGCTGCTTCTGCAGATCCCCTTTTTTATACACTATATTTTAATCTATGACAATATATCTCTTCTGATACCTGATGCCTGCATGACCATTGAAAAATTAATAAATCTCTTCCAATAATTTTTCATATTTTATTTTTATTATTTTCTTTGTCTTTTGTCAATAGTTCATTACACAATAACAGTCACTCACTATTTTATTCTTCCAACAGTGAATGTTCACTTGAAATTGAGAAATTCTCTATTTTCCACAACTCCCTTTGACAAGATACAGCTTCCGTAATATTATTTTCCACTGTACCTTGATGTATATCCCATCATGTTTATGGATCTTATGAGACACGTTCAGATGTTACTATGTTGTTATATAAGAATTGCCTACCATTTATGTTTTATATAGAAAACCTTGATAAAGGCCAAGTGGGCTGAAACTTTGGGTCTTGAAGTCTGTTTCAAGTTGATAATTCCAATAAATACACATTACTTTCAGCAAGATTGCATATTGTGCCGAAGGTTTTCTTCAATATTCTGAGTCCTAATCAGTGACACACATCACTGATCATCAACTGTACTCAATTTTTTACCAGGACTTTTTCTTTGTCACTTTTTGATTTTTGTAACCGCTTTGTCATTTTATCCTCATCACCACCTTGTGCGCTACCTGTGGCCACAGTTCTCTGATCAGTATTGCCCACGACTGATCACAGTCTGTGTAAAATATTTTACTGCAGGATTTTTTATTTTCAAATAGTGTAAAAAAAACAACAACTCAACAATCAAAAACAACAACAAAAAATAAATAGAAATAAATTAACTGATAGTGTTAGATATAGAAATAGAATAATTTGTAGTAAAGATTTACTGTAGTAATTGGCGTATACTACAGTAATTACTACTAATATATAGAATTATAGTTAGCGTCAGTTAGGCGCGAGCATTCAGTAATTGTTTTCAACTGACACCAGCATTGTACATTATATCTCTATATATAAAAATGAATGTGTGTGTGTTGTGATGCAGTGACCCTTGTGACAGCTAGGGGCGCTGTATGGGTCATGCACACGAGCATATCCATTGTGGTAATGGAGATAGGATGAACGGCAGGATGGTAAATGACCGTTATGTATCCCAGGGTGTGTGGCCCTGGGATGGAAGCTGGAACATGTGTTGATCAGCAGCGGTACTGCTGAGGTTTTTGTTACAGTGTATCAGGGAAAGCTTCCAAGTGGCTTGGTGAGATGGGTGGAACCAGTCACCTACAAACCCACCCAGGGGGGTGGGTCTGAACGCCCAGGATTAAACCTGTGTGTGGCTGTGTGAAATAGGACCTGTGATGAGGTCATAGCCATGTGATCCGTATCTCACCGGTGGGCAAGGCTACGGACCATATAAGGTGACCAGGGTAGGTCACATGGGGGAGAGTGCCTGGATCTGATTGGTCCGTGTGGAAGGTCCCGGAAGGCCGACGTGCTGGAAGGTGTGCTGCCTTCCTGAAGCGCACATGCGGACGCCGCTGACCGGGTGAGGCCTGTGTGTAATGGCCTGTGTGTATCGGACAGTCCCCAGGAGGGAATGGATGTCCGGAGTGAGAAGCAAGAGGTAACCCCAGACAGGGGAAATTAACTGAGAGACTGTAGAGCCTGATTGCTGGAATGTCATGTACAATAAACTGTATGGACTATGTTATGTGGAAAGCCTGTGCCGGACCTGGTTTATCTGCAGCCAAGTGAGAGTCCCCCAATACACTCAGTGAGCGCTACCTTACAGTGTGTGTATCACCAACCAATCACAAAGCATCTTTCATTTCACCAGAGCTGTTTAAAAGAAGCTGAGCTATGATTGGTTGCTATGAGCAACAGTTTTCCCACTCCAGAAAACACCTCAGCAGACACTGACATGGTGAAAGAAATCTACCATCCCTGGGAACATAAGCTCCCAGCCATTGTCTGCCCCCCAGAAAGGAGCTGAGAGCACAACAGAAATGAATACCGCCTCCCGTGCCCATATACACATCACACATCCTCCATCCAATAGGCACATCTTCCCTCTTAAAGGGATCATTGGTATGGAAGTCAGGGCAAATCCATCCAGCACTTTGGTACTGACCCCAGGCCTCTCTTAAAGGGATTTCCGGTATGGAAGCGGGGCAAATCCATCAGTGCTCTGATTCTGACCTCAGGCCTCTATTAAAGAGATCATTGGTATGGAAGTCAGGGCAAATCCATCCAGCGCTTTGGTTTTAACCCCAGGCCTCTCTTAAAGGGATCCCCAGTAAGGAAGTTAGGGCAAATCCACTCAGCGTTCTGGTTCTGACACCAGGCTCTCTTAAAGGGATCCCCGGTATGGAAGTCAGGGCAATTGCCTTCAAATGCTCTGGTACTGACCCCAAGCTCTCTTAAAGGGATCTCTTGTATGGAAGTTAGGGCAAATCCCTCAGCGCTCTGAATCTGACCCCAGGATTCTATTAAAAGGATCATTGGCTGTGGCTGACGAGATGATGTGGCATATTAGTAGTCCGGGGGCTCTGGCTGATGGGATGATAGGGGATATTAGGGGTAGTAGTCCGGTGGCTCTGGCTGACGGGATGATGTGGGATTTTATAGTGAATGTGGCTATGCGGCGTGGGCAGGGCTATACACTCAGCTTTATATATATAGATATAGTCATTATAATTTGTTATAACTAACCATAGTTAGTTACTTTGCCCGGGCAGCGCTGGGCTCTTCAGCTAGTTTATTATAATTTCAAATATTTAGTGAAAAGCAATGCAGTAATTATAATACTATAACTTTTTTTTTACTAATCCACAGAGTTACAGTTAGTTGCAGACGTTCATGAACTTTTTTTTATTACATCTGCTTTGTACATTTATATAGTCTGGTTTTCAGAAATGTAATGGAAAATTACTGTAGTAATTATTTTACTACTATTTTTATTCTACTAATCTAAAGATTTACTGTTAGCATCAGTAGCAGGAATTCAGTATCTTTTTTTTTTCTAAATAATGACTGTCCAGAGCATTTTATATAGCATAGTTTAAGAAATTACCTGGAAAATTACTGTAGTAATTATTTTGCTACCTTTATTTTTACTAATCCATGGAGTTACTGTTAGTCTCAGCACCAGGCATCCAATATATACTGGTATATTTTTTTTTAATGAGGTTCGCACAGAACATTTTACATGGCGCAGTTTTAGAAATTTACTGAAAAATTACTGTAGTAATTACTTTCTTACAGTTGCTTTTTTCTTCTAATTCATGGTTAGCATCAGTTAGTTGCTGGCATTCAGTAATTGTCTTACCGATGTTCGCTTAGTAAATGTTACATTTTCATATTCTTTTATTTTTTTCTATTTTTCTACTTTCATTTTTATATTTTTTTTAATTCTTTTTCTATTCTTCTATTTTTTTTCTTTTTCTCTTTTCTTCTATTTTAATCCAATAAATAAAGTATGGTATTTACCAAGCAGACACCAATAACATTTAGCTACACATTACACATGAAAGACATTATGAACAAACACATTACATCCCTGTGAAAAATAAAATAAAATATCCTACTCTTCCCAAAAGTTGTATTCAGCTAAGCAGGCATACACTTTCCTTGCTTCCGACACCAATAGTGATTGATAGGATGCCATATTTCTCTATTTTTCCTCCTCCATTTCCTCCACCTCATCTAGTGAAAATGAGCCCCCATGTAGACTGTGCAAAAATGTGGAAAATCACAGAAACGGCAAGGTTCATTAAAACATCAAGTTTATTTGTAGCTTAAAAAGACATATTAGAGCCCATATTTAACCCCTTCAGTGCCCAAGCATGTTTTCACCTTCATAACCAGGCCAAATTTTGCAATTGCATACAGTATCACCTTATGAGGTAATAACACTGGAACGCTTCAACAGATCCCACTGATTTTGAGATTATTTTTTCGCAACATATTGAATGTCACGAAAGTGCTAAAATGTCTTTGATATGCATTTATGTGTGGAAAAAAAGCAAAAATTGGTGAAATTTTTAATTTTTATGTCCTTAAATCACAAAGTTGTGTCACACAAAATAGTTAATAAATAATATTTACCACATCACATTTGAAGTGACTTTGAGGGTTCTATATGGTAGTAAATACCCAAAAGTTACACCATTCTAAAAACTGAACCCCCTCAAGGTGCCAAAAACCATATTCAAGAAGATTATTAACCCTTCAGGTGCTTCACAAGAATTTTTAGAATGTGGAAGGAAAAAATGAAGATTTAATTTTTTTCACAAAAATTTTAGTTTAGACCCCAATTTTTTTTATTTTCACAAGGATAACAGAAAAAAATGGACCACAAAGTTTGTTGTGCAATTTCTTTTGAGCAAGCCAATACCCCATATGTGGGGGAAAATAACTGTTTTGGCACATGAAGGGCTCAGAAGGGAAGGAGCGCCATTTGACTTTTTGAATAGAATAATGTCATGTCGGACACGGTTCGCACCAGGTTGTCCGGCAGACAGCGGTAATACCCCATCCTACCACTTTGTTCTCAGCGGCGCCGGTTGGTCTTCTGATCCGGCTTGGATTGGGTTAGCCAGGTTGTTAGTCTGGGTGAGAGCTTAGCCACGCCCCCTGTCTTTAAATTGTCCTGCGTGACTATGGGCGTCGCCGACTATAGCTCTTGCCTTGTGCTAGCGTTACCGGTCTGAAGGGGGCGTCTTAGGAGCATACAATATCTGGTGTAGTATATTCCGTTGTTGCCATTATTTCCTCCCTGCGTGGTATTATTTGGTTGCCCTTGTACCTTATTGTTTTCTCTTGTGTGTACGCGGTGTGGTGCGTTTCCCTTACCTTTGTCCATACTTATTTGTGTGGTCTGGTGTTTGGTCTCTTCACTGGGTGGAGGGTGGTGGGTTCAGCTTAGGGCTGGACAGGAGACAAGGACAGGGTGGAGGCCCAGGCAGGCACACCTTCAGTGTAAACCCTGGGTTGAGGGAAAGTCAGGGTTTCCTCTAGTCTGAGGGACACCGCAGGGGCCCCGGGGTTCAGCCTAGAGTTACCTAAGCTTCCCGTGACAAATAATTAGCCGATGCCAACTCGCGTTTGGAGAGCCCTTGATGGGCCTAAACATTGGAATCACCTCAGTGACAGCATTTTGGAAGCTAGACCCCCTCAAGGAACTTACCTAGATGTATGGTGAGCATCTTGAACCTCCAGGTGCTTCACAGAAGTTTACAGCACTGAGTCGTGAAAATAAAAAAATCAAGTTTTTCCCCAAAACATGTTTTATAGCCCCAAATTTTGAATTTTCAATATGTGGAGGACAAGTACTGTTTGGGCACACAGCAGGGCTTAGAAGGGAAGGATCGCCATTTGACTTTTTGAATACAAAATTTACTGGAATAATAAGTAAAATACCTCTCAATTAATTCATCTAGGGGTGTAGTTATCATATTGACATCTTAGGTGGGTTACATAATTTTTTACCATTGGCAGTGAAGAAAAAAAATACATTTTTACCACCAAAATGTTGTTTTAGCCCCATATTTGACATTTTCACACTGGGAAATGAGTAAAAATGGCACCAAAATAAGTCTCACAATTTCTGCTGAATGTAGAAATACCCCAAATGTGGCTGAACAGTACTGCTTAGCCACACGGCGAGACTTGGAAGGGACAGAGCACTATTTGCCTCCTGGAGTGCACATTTTCCTAGAATAGTTTGCATACTCAATATACAGAGCCCCTAAGTGCTAGAAGAGCAGAATACCCCCTCAATTGAACAAATTTTGGAATTTATACCCCTTTGGGAATTTATCTACAGGTGTAGTCATGATTTTGGCTCCATGGGTGTTTTCCAGAAACAAGCAGCAGTGAAAGTTGCTGAGTGAAAATTGAAAACTGCCGTTATAGTGACCAGTACATTGTAGTGACGAGTACGTCGTAGCGACTAGTATGTTATGCCCAGATCGTGCTTCTGGATACGGTAAATTCGGTAAATTAGGTGGGCTCTCATCGCTACAGAAATACCAAATATGTGGACGCTAAATGTGGTTTAAGCACACTGTGGGGCTCAGAAGTGAGGGGGCTTTTGGATTTGTGAGCACAGAATTTGCTGAATTTATTTGGGGGGCAGGAGCCGTAGCGCTTTTCCAGAGCCTTTGTGCTGCCAGTAACATGGAAGCCCCCTATGTTTCCATTGACAGATGACGGTCCTGAGTGGTTGACTTTTTTGTGGAGTGAGTTGAAGCTTTTATTGGGAACATTTTACATAATGTTTGAGATCTCTTTTATCCAGCGCCCTATGCTGAGCACTTACTTAGGTGTTTCCATCTAAATTTCCTATTGATGTGATTCAGATGAAACCCCTGAGGGATCCATTCACTATAATGAGGTTTCGAGTTACTCTAGACTCTCTCTGGCCTCTGGTTAGCAATGTTCTTATTTTCAGAAGTGCACAAAACTGTGGTGGACCGCATTTTTATGCAATCCTAAAAAGTTGGACACCACTGGATAATTGGCCAGATGGCGTCCATAATGACTCTATCTGCCTCATTATAGGGAATCTTCTGTCAGAGGTTCCGACTGAATCACGAATTTCAGAGATTTACATGGAAACCCCAGTGTTAGCGCTCAGTGCAGAGAGCAGGATAAATGTGCTCCGAGCCTTACTGCGATCTTGGAAGGCAGAAAGAACAAATCAACAGCAGGTGAAGAATTGGTTTTATTTATTTATTATGCCGTTTCTCGTGCGGTGTAAGTGATTAGGTGATTTTATTCTTCTGGTCGGTGCGATTACAGCAATACCAGATTTATAACGGGTTTATATGTTTGGCAGCGCTCACATACTAAAAGACTCTTTTTATTGCAAAAACTATTTTTTGCATCGCCATATTTTGAGAGCTATAATTTTTCCATATTTCTTCCGACACAGTCATGTGAGGGCTTGTTCATGATGGACGAGCTGAAATTTTTATTGGTACAATTTTCGGACACAGGACATTTTTTCATTGCTTTCAATTTCAATTTTTTTGGGAGGCAGAATGGAAAAAAAAACAGCAATTCATGAATTTTTTTAAATTATTTTTTATGCCGTTCTGATTGTGGTAAAATTGACAAAGCAGCTTTATGCTTTGGGTCAGTATGATTATTCTGAGAGCTATAATTTTTTTTATTTTTCAGTTGATGGAGCTATACAGCAGCTCGTTTTTTTGCTGAACAAGATGATGTTTTCTGCGACACCATTTTTATTTATGTTCATCTTTTTGATTGCATTTCATTCCTCTTTTTATTGCTCTGCAGTATAATGATAATTACATCGTTTTTTATTTATTTTTTGTTCACTAAAGAGGTTAACTAGTGGGACAGTTTTATAGGTAGGGCGATGATACCAAATGTGTACTTTTTTAGAAAAAAAAATATTTATTTATGGGTACAATATATATTTTTTTAATTATTTTGTGATTTTTAAAAAATATTTTCACAATTTTTTTTCACTTTTTTTACCTTTATTACTTTGTCCCACTATGGAACATTCACTTTTTGCGGTCTGATCACTTCTAAAGCATAGCAAAGCAGGAGTTATATGGATGGCTAAGTGGATAACCACTCTTCAAGTCCATCTTTGCCAGAGCTACTTCAGCACGAGGTACTATGTGCAAAAACCAGAGAGGCCTCATTGTGCTGCTTAGGCCTGTTTCACACATCAGTTTTTTTGGTCAGTAAAAATTCGCTAAATTGGCGGATAACGGATCCGTTCCTGTACTGACCACAACGTGTGGCACCGGACCGCTATTTTAACGGATACGTCAAAGGAAGAATTTTAAAGGAACCGCTGCTGAGAGAGAGAGAATTTTTTCAGCCGCCAGAACAGAGTTTAGGGTTAAATTTGAGGCTGAGTGAAGTCTTTCGGGCATGCGCAGTCAGAAATGCGGATCCGGGCGCCCGAAAAAACGTTGCATGGTCCGTTTGGGCATGTCAGCGGACGTCAAAATTTTGGCGGATCCGCAAAAAAACGGATCCAACGGATGGCCATCCGTCAAGATCCGCCGGTAATGCAACTCAATGGGAAAAATTCGCCAAGAAAAATGGCGGATCCTTTTTATTTGCAAAACGGCGGATTTTGACTGATGGACACAAACGGATGTGTGAAACAGGCCTTAGAGGTGCTGCTCAGAAAGTTTGACAGCAGAGCCCAATGTAAAGACAACCAACTGGTAGTCAAGTATAAGGACTAGAGCAATGTCCTTATTTTGATCACAATTCATGGATATGGCAGCAAACCCTCCACTGTATGAGATACTGTACCACTACATAGATGCCCAAGCCTGACTGTAACCTGGGGTACAATTACAACAATGCTGGGTATTACTCTCTCTGATCAAGTCCTCCAGCCGTTCAATGATATGCAGAAATAATAAGGGCCTGAGAAATAAGGAGGCCCAATTTTACCACCAAAGCAGGTGGAATTGTGCATTATGATGAACAATTGGACTACAAAGGGCCCATATATTGTTCTTGCACAGGGTCCACCACTGTCTGTGTCCGCCAATGGTCTGAATAAGGGGATAGCATTCTCAAAAAGGTGATCTTTTGATGAAGATTCACTGTATCTTTTCAGTGTAATAGTTACATAGTCTGAAATGTCCATTAGTGAAGACAGAGACAATATTACGGTTCCATATTGAGTGACAATTTGGAGGGGATCTCTCTGAAAAGTAATGAACAGATACTGCAAAGTGTAAACTAAAGGCTATGTCAGCTGGTTATGAGATCTGTATTTGCTTTGAGGCCGCACGGCTGGTGCTGAGAGCTGTGAAAAGGGTGAAGAAAATCTTGATGAAGCAAAAGTAACACCATGGCAGTTGTAGTAGTAGGGTGGGAAGTATTGGGTTGCATAATGTTGCAGGTAGTACGTGACTTAAGATCTGACATAGTATAGTCAAGACTGATGGTAGAGCAGACAGCTGCAGAAGGTGATAGCACTTTGGCAGGACTTTTGGCTAAGTAATGATAAATGGAGATACATTAGCTTGTTTTTATTCAGCAGTCTGTATGCGATGGCAGCGTCTGACTATTAGTTTTGATCCAATGTACCAGTGGAAGTTTTTCATTCATGCATGAAATTTGTAGGCTAGCACCACATTTTAGTGGAAAAGGTTAAAAATTCAAACATAAAATTCACCAACTTTGCACAAAAAATAGCTACATTTTTATTTATGTTCCAAAAAATAAAGGTGAGATAAGGAGCATGATAGTGAAAGCAGGTTGCTGGATGCAGTGACAGACAGAAGGCAGAGCAAGAGTTAACAAATTTAACAGGGGTTATCTCCTCCCAGGGAGATGAAGGGTTAAATGGGGGAATAGCAGTCCTATTGCAAAGGATATGCAGGTACTACTTGTTGATTGGTAGCGCCAACAACGACTGACGCGGTGATTGTCCAAGACGATTCTGTTGGTAACGGCGGTCTGTCTTCTGGTGGCAGCGGTCGGTCTCCGGCACCTTCCGCTGAGTCCCTAGTCCAGGAACATATCCGCTGAGCCCCTAGTCCATGAACATATGTGGCCGCAGCTTGATCATGGTCCATCGTGGGTGGGCAGGTATATGCTGGTAAGGTGGGCCGCAAACGTCTGTCCAGTACCCGGTTTCCTCTATGTGGCACTTGCGCTATACTCACGGTCACGAAGCGCACGGCACCTCTCTCTCTGTCAGTTTCCAGGCACACTGAACTTCTCTCTCTTTTTATTAAATATGTGTATATTCATGTAATGTGAGTGTATTAATATGGTCACTTCTGCTTTCTCCGGAGTCCAGCGCTGTTCTTTGCTTCTTAGTGAAGTCACCATAATTGGCTCACTCTGTGCACTCTGCGTGAGCTGGAAGGCGGTTTTATAACAAAAGCCTACGGAGCCTTGTTCTGACGTTCAATAGTCTTATAATGTAAAAGCCACTTGCACTCTGGGTTTGCAGAGCAGTGACATCACTAAGAAGAGGAGAAGAGCAGGCAGTATGGTGGCTCAGTGGTTAGCACTGCTGCTTTGTAGTGCTGATTTCCTGAGCTCAAATCCCACCAAGGACAACATCTGCAAGGAATTTGCATGTTCTCTCTGTATTTGTGTGGGTTTCCTCCCACACTCCAAAAACATACAGATAGGGAATCTAGATTGTGAGCACCAATGGGAACAGAGATGATAATGTATGTAAAGCGCTGTGGAATTAATGGCGTTATAAGTGAGTAAAATAAATAAGAACAGAGCTTGACAATGGACAGAGCTGTGCTAGGGGAGTATATTAACAGACTCACACATTACATACATACTTTATATACACACATTTAAGGACTGGGGTTATTTTCGTTTTTGCGTTTTGGTTTTTCGCTCCCTTTCTTCCCAGAGCCATAACTTTTTTATTTTTCCATCAATAGGGTCATGTGAGGGCTTATTTTTTGCGGGACGAGTTGTACTTTTGAACAACACCATTTATTTTACCATGTCGTGTACTACAAAATGGGAAAAAAATTCCAAGTGCGGTGAAATTGCAAAAAAAGTACAATCCCACACTTGTTTTTTGCTTGGCTTTTTTGCTAGGTTCACTAAATGCTAAAACTGACCTGCCTTTATGATTCTCCAGGTCATTACGAGTTCATAGACACCAAACATCTCTATGTTCTTTTTTATCTAAGTGGTGAAAAAAAAATCCAAAGTTTGCTAAAAAAAAGCAAAAAAAAACAACACCATTTTCCGAGACCCGTAGCGTCTCCATTTTTTGTGATCTCGGGTCGGGTGAGGGCTTATTTTTTGCGTGTCGAGCTGACATTTTTAATGATACCACTTTTATGCAGACACGTTCTTTTGATCGCCCGTTATTGCATTTTAATGCATTGTCACAGAGATTAAAAAAAAAGGAATTCTGGGGTTTTGATTTTTTTTCTTGCTACGCCGTTTAGCGATCGGGTTAATACTTTTTTTTATTGATAGATCGGGCGATTCTGAACGCGGCAATACCAAATATGTGTATGAGTAAATTTTTTTTATTGTTTTATTTTGAATAGGGCGAAAGGGGGGTGATTTGAACTTTTTATATTTTTTTTATTTTTTTCATATTTTTTAAAATACTTTTAATTTTGTCATGCTTCAATAGCCTCCATGGGAGGCTAGAAGCATGCCATACTTGATTGGCTCTGCTACATATAGGTGATGAGCAGATCGCCCATATGTAGCAGAATTATTGCATAGCTATGAGCGCCGACCACCGGGTGGCGCTCATAGCAAAGTGGCATCAACAATCATAGAGGTCTCCAAGAGACCTCTGGTTGTTATGCCAACGCATCACTGACCCCCGATCAGCGATGACCTCATTTCCGGCCCGGCGGCCGGAAGCGCCGGTTAAACGCCGTTGTCAGCAGCGTTTAACGGGTTAATAGGTGCAGGTGGATCGCGATTCCACCTGTGCCTATTGCAGGCACATGTCAGCTGTTCAAAACAGCTGACATGTCCTGGCTTTGATACGGCTCAGCTCCAGAGCCCTCATCAAAGCAGGGGAGAAGTCCAATGACGGACTGTGTCTGTCATTGGACATTAAAGGGTTAAAGGCGAATGATATAAGCAGCATGTGCCTTTAAATGAATTAGATGGAAATTATGAATCTCTTTTACTCTGCTGATGCTATTATCCATTGTGGAGTTTCCATTAACAAATCTGGCCAGAAAATCCATTGCCAATCTACAGCGTGTGAACATTGCCCAATGCTTCTCTTAGCAATAACAATAGAATCACAGGGGTTGGCAGCTGTCATATGATCGCAGGTGAGTCTGTATTTAGATGATGGATTGTCATGTTGGAACAAACCTTTCATATTGTTCCAAAATCCAAGTTGTTATTATTAGATTTTATCTCATGAATGGATTTCTTATAACTTTGAAAAAAATGCATTTACAATCACTTTGGTGGAGATAAAAGAGGTTCATGTAATTCTCATTGGCATGCCAAACTATTAATAGAGTTCTTCATTGTTTTGCAAATGTAAAATAAAGACATGTACTAATATAATGGAGTTCTTAAAACTGCATGGAAGGCCTGTATGTTAAATTACACAGTAGAGAATAGATAAGAGTAAGGACCAAAAGTAGTGCTACAAGTATGAGGAGCTGTATCGAATGATGGGTCAAGGAACTAGGAACCAGAAACAAAGTGATTGAAGCTACGGTAGGTCTACAGGAACAGAGACTGATTGGAACTAGATTGGAAACTGCACTGTGAACAGTAAACAGATATGTAATGAATGGGAGAGCTGGCTGAGATTAAAGCAGATTTTTTTTTTAATCCTGGAGAAATCTTACTCAGGACGACCATTAATTATAATTTTTCACAGCAGAGGGTAGGTAGCGATTTACAAGCACTCCGTTATGACACAGTTCTGAGCTGGAGTTGATCACAGGGGTTTTTTTAAAACTTCTTTTCATCATATGGAATCACTTCTCTTCATGAAATGCTTCATCAACATATATGAAAGTCTCTTCACAGGTCATTTCACAGATAACTTGTCTTCACACATAGTGTCTTAATCTAAGCAGTACTGTACCTTACTCATGCAGTGAGGTGGGGGAGGGGCATAAGTCCAGTTCTGTAGATCTCTCATGTCATGATCCAGGTTAGATCTGACAGATTAAATGTTCAAGTAACCTTTTTTTTTTCTTTAGCTGTGCTAAAGGTGGTTTCCCCCCGGTGGCCATTAGGGTCATTGCACTCTGGTTCCTTTAGTTTAGTGCATGTTATTATGTAACAGGTGTGATTGCGCTATAAGAGAGTGTTAGGTGTGTCATTCACTGTTGGTGATTAGTCCTCAGTTACAAGCAAGCCTGGGTGAAGGATGGAGCTGAAGGAGAGTCCTGGGCAGCTCAGTGAGGTCCTGGATCGGCAGCTATGGTGTTTGGGAGGAGGGCTGGCATGGCTTGGTGGAGTTGCAGCTATGGTGTAGAGCTGCACTCATGATGCTGGACTCGGTTGCTGAAAGCTGGACTCAAGATGCTGGACTCTTTTGCTGGAAAGCTGGACTCATGATGCGGGACTCTGGACAGCTGCACGCAGGTGGTGGACTCTGTTTGCTCCAAGGCTGCACTATGGTGTTGGATCTGGTCGGAGGAAAAGATGCACGCAGGTGGTGGGCTCTGTTTCCGGGAGCGTAAGCAACAGACCAAAGCTAAGTGGTGTTCCCCTATTTTGTCTCTTTTCCTTATGTTTGTTTTAGTGCAGTGGTGGGATTAGTTTCCGCACCGTCCACTTCACTAATGAGGGTTTAGGTGCAGGCGAGCTAGGGATATTAGGTATCCTGATCAGCGCCCAGTGCGGAACCGGCCTTGGTGAACATTAGGAGTGTAGAGACACTGACTCAGGGGAGTGCAGGAGGTCTCCACTTCCCCGTTTCCCTATCGCAGGACCACCATTGTTATTGTTACCCAGGTTTTCCCTTTTATTGTCTTGTTGTATTAGTTACCGGCCTGCGGGCCGCGTCACACTGGACAATTACACGTGCCGTGTCCTGTTGTATTAGTTACCGGCCCGCTGGCCATGTCACACAGGACGGGGCATGTGACATAATCACCAACCCTACGTTTTTTTCTGGTGAGCCTCAGGCCATGTTCAGACCTGTGAGCATTTGCTGCTGGGCCTCACTGAGGTGAGTGAGGAGCTGCATGGTGTGTAAGCAGTTCCAGCAGCAGTAATCAGGGTCTGGGGCCTTCCCTCTGACTCAACCGGAAGATCAAATAGCGGCTGGCAATGAAGCCCCCTAGAGTCGCTGCTGGGGAGCGGGTCTTGCTCATACAGGTGGACGCACCCAGACAGGTGGGTGGAGTTGGTGTCCCCATGGTGCTGTCTGGGGTTCCCCGAGATAAAGGGGTATGCCCCGGTAGTGAGCAGACTGGTGTTATAGTCTGTGGGGCTCACGCCAAATCTTCCATACCACCGAAGAAGCCGCCCCCTCCTGGTCGTGTGGAGGAAGGCGACCAGGGAGTGTATTTTTCCTCCATATCCCAGGCCCCTCCCTCACCGGTGTGAGCAGCAGGTGTGCTACGGGGGATTAGGGGCAAATCTCAACCCTCGCCATTAGCCAACCCTGGGAGGCGCAGACCTCGTGGTGTAAAGGGTTGGAGGGTGGTGTTCCCTTGGTGAATAGCGGGGGTGTGAGTGTGGTGACACAGGGGGACGCCTCTATTGTTGATCCCAGAATGAGTTCACCGAATTATGACAAACGAATGTGTGGCAATAAACGTTCAGGTCCGGACCTGTGTGTGAACGAGAATGTATGGGTGGCCACCAAAAAACATCCTGTGGAAGTGTGTTGCGGAGTCTTACCAGCTCATACCGAACATACACATACATAACTTGTTCCCCAGGTCGGCGCTTTGGAGATGTGTGGTGCCTCTACCAGCGGTGCATTTGTCATTAACCTGAAGTGTCAGGTAGTGGTTGGGGTGAACTCTGGATCTGGGCATCCCCGCTGTAGGTGGTTCCATAATGAGGAGTGGTCTTGAGGGTCCAGAGGCCCCTCATTAAGGGGAGGGTACTGTCATGATCCAGGTTGGATCTGACAGATTAAATGTTCAAGTAACCTTTTTTTTTTCTTTAGCTGTGCTAAAGGTGGTTTTTGGTTTAGTGCATGTTATTTTGTAACAGGTATGATTGCTCTATAAGAGAGTGTCAGGAGTGTCAATCACTGTTGGTGATTAGTCCTCAGTTACAAGCAAGCCTGGGTGCTGGATGATTCTAAATCGACAGTGAAGCTTATATTTGTCACATTCATTAACAACTTTTGAAAACATACTGTGTGTTATGCTGGTCGGTGTGGAACCACAGTGCCACAGGCCGGGCTTACCCTGAAGGGGAGTGACTAAGTATTTACCAGGTCTTTACTAAAGCCCCTGATGGTGAGGATAGGATGGGCTACCAGTAGACACCAGGCACCACTTCAGGGCATTCTCTGGGAGTGCAGCAGGTGACCCACGGGAAAGACCAGCAGGTATGTGAGGTACAGAGGGGCGGGACAAAAGCATAGTCAGATGATTCGTTGTCGGGTCAGGCAGCACAGATTCAGGATACATAGCGGAGGTCAGGAGAGAAGGGAATAGACAGGACGAGAAGACAAGCCAGGTCAGTAGCAGGAGGGATAAACAACAACACCTTGACAGGAACTAATGCAAACAGCAACTGGAACCTGAGTTCAAGGAAGGTGGCGCTGTGTGATAATGCACCTGGTGGTTGGCTGAGGAATCCAAACCATGCAGGGTTAAATTCCTGCAGGATTTGGCATGTCCGCCTATAACCATGTGGAAATAGCATGCAAATGCAGCGCTGAGTAGTGCTGCAAGAGACAAACTCAGCGAGTTGGCCCGACACGAAAAGCAGCAGCGTCATGATCATGTTGAGTAAGGCTATGCTGAGGAGGCATGTGAGTTACTGCCAAAGACAATATCCCCTCCCTTATGCCCCCCCCCTTTTTCAGCCAGACCAAGAGAGACTCTTCTCAAGAATGGCAGTGACACAGATGTTTTCGACAGACTCCGAAGAACTCTCTTCAGAGCCAAAGTTCTTCACTTCAAACACATCTGAGGGAACCACAATGTCAGGAGGAATCGACAGGGGCAGAAGGGACACAGCACGCTTGTTTCTGCAGTACTGGCATATGCCCACATGGTCAACTAGTTTGGATTTGTGTCCCCCTGACAGACTTCTACTCCTAGTTGAAGGAACAAAGGTTTTACCCTGAGGAATGTCACTTTGAAGGACAGCAGCCGTTTCCTAAACCCTAGCTGGGTAAGGGATGTGTTGTGGTTCTTTCTCCAAATCAGTCATATCGAATCATCAAGACAAGACACAAGTTTTAGGCAGGGACAGAAAAACACCCAGCCACAGGGTGGAGAGAAAAGGCACAGAGACACAGAAGAAGGAATTTTGGCAAGGCAGTTGGTAGCACAATACTATCTTCATTGAAGTACCTTACCGGTGGACCAGTCAACAACCAGTGTATATCGATGCAACCATGGGTGACCTAAAAGAACTGTGTTTACAGATTTAGGTAGCATGTAGAAAGACATTTTTTAGAATGCTGAGGAGGTGGAATAAAATTCTGCAGGTGAACAACTGGCTACATCAATGGTGCCGTCAGCAAGGATTTGGATTTCTGGATCACGGAGTGAATTACCTATACGATGGACTACTTGCTAGAGATGGGGTGCACCTTACGAAGACTGGAAAACATGTATTTGGAAGTCGCCTTGCTACATTCATCAGGAGAGCTTTAAACTAGAACAATGTGGGAAGGGAAGCAAAAGGCCAAAAAAAGCCATACACCTGGCAAATGCTATTGAGAACTCTGGTGTTAGAAGTGGGAGGAAAGAACAAATACAAAAAAATCTAAATAATAAAAATATTGGAGAAAGAGAAACCAATCACAAACTAAAATGTTTCTATACTAATGCACAAAGCATGGGCAACAAACAAGGAGAATTGGAACTACTAACGCAGGAAAATAAATATGTCATTGGAATCACTGAAACTTGGTGGGACAATGCACATGATTGGAAGACAAGGCTAGAAGGATACAACTTATTTGCAAGAAACAGACTTGATAAATGAGGAGGAGTAGAGTTGAGCGAAACGGGTCGAAAAAATTCAAAAGTCGCCGACTTTTGGCAAAGTCGGGTTTCATGAAACGAAACCCGACCCTAGGATGAGGTCGGCCACGAGGTCGGCGACTTACGCGCCAAAGTCGCGTTTCAAAAGTTTGTTTTGCGCTCTTTTTCAGCCAATCAGGATCCACGGACACTGTGGGCAACGTGATGACATAGGCACGGGTCACCACCATCTTTCAGAAGGGCATGCAAGTGATTGGCTTGCTTTGGTGGGGGTCACAGGGGGTATAAAAGGGCGTGCACGCCGACCGCCATCTTACTTCTGCCGATCTTAGTATAGGGAGAGGTTGCTGCTGATTCTGTAGGGAGAGCGTTAGACAGGGAAGAAGACAAAAAAACTGCTTCTGCTGCTAGCGATTTGGCCTGCACAACACACAAGTCACTGTGTGTGCAGTGCAAGGGGAGGCTATATTGTGGTGTATCAGTGGTGTTGGTTGTTGGGCTGCCTTTTAAGGCTTCCTGACACGCTGGCATTGCTGTTTACCCACTGCTCCGCAAACTGCTTTTTTAAAAGCAATCCAATCTCCCTTATCCTCTCGTCACTTTGGTCACAGGCAGCTGTGCCATCGAGCGTGTCACATAGCGCTCAGATATCAGTGGGCCGCACACAATCCACAAGTGTCCAGTGTCCAAAAGTGTACGCAGAGATTCAAAATCTCCATTATCCTCTCGTCACTTTGGTCACAGGCAGCTGTGCCATCGAGCGTGTCACATAGCGCTCAGATATCAGTGGGCCGCACACAATCCACAAGTGTCCAGTGTCCAAAAGTGTACGCAGAGATTCAAAATCTCCATTATCCTCTCGTCACTTTGGTCACAGGCAGCTGTGCCATCGAGCGTGTCACATAGCGCTCAGATATCAGTGGGCCGCACACAATCCACAAGTGTCCACTGTCCACAAGTGTACGCAGAGATTCAAAATCTCCATTATCCTCTCGTCACTTTGGTCACAGGCAGCTGTGCCATCGAGCGTGTCACATAGCGCTCAGATATCAGTGGGCCGCACACAATCCACAAGTGTCCACAAGTGTACGCAGAGATTCAAAATCTCCATTATCCTCTCGTCACTTTGGTCACAGGCAGCTGTGCCATCGAGCGTGTCACATAGCGCTCAGATATCAGTGGGCCGCACACAATCCACAAGTGTCCACTGTCCACAAGTGTGTGCAGAAATTCTAAAACTCCCCTGTCCTATAGACACCTTGTACCTTGTTTTACATTACTATATAGTTTGTTGGATTTTGTCTACATTTCTACCAAAAATGAGGAAGGCTGGTGGAAGAGGCCGTGGAATTGAGCGGGGGTTGGCAGCTGGTAATGATGGTGTTGGTGGTGGATCTGATGGTAGTGGCAAGAGCAAAATAGGACCGAATGCAGGAGGTGCTGACCCTGCGTCATTGTCTGGCTACATAAGGACTCGAACGCTTAGTTTTCTAGGAGTTGGCAAACCGCTTTTAAAGGCAGAGCATCAGGAAAAAGTTTTGTCTTACATTGCTGACTCAGCCTCCAGCTCTATCGCCTCCTCTTCTTCAGTTGTAAAAAGTAAAAGCACTGAGTCGTCATTGGAGGCTCATGTTCATGAACCACACCTTTCCTTGTGTCCTTCACCCCAACCAAGATTGAAGGATGACGCAGGCCATACTACTGATTACTCCATGGAGCTGTTTTCACATACCATGCCTGGATTATCAAGTCAAATGGTGAATTACCCAGGCCAAGATGAATCTGACATGGAGTGCACTGATGCACAGCCGCTGATGGATGATTCTGCTGGTACATTCACTCAGAGCACTACATTGTCCTCGCAGTGTACAGAGCCAGATTTTGACCCTGATGAGACTCAGGTGCCCCTTCCCGCACACTATACCACCATACACTGTGACACAGAGAAAGGTGCACATGACATAGAAGAGGAGGTGATGGATGACCCAGTTGTTGACCCAGATTGGCATCCATTGGGGGAAGAGGGTGCTGCTTCCAATAGCTCAGATGAGGAGCATCCACAGCAGACATCGACATCGCAACAGCTGTTATCTGGCAGGCCCGGAGCACTCCAAAGACAGGTTCCAAACATCAAAAGAGTTGCTGGACAGCTTGTCCAGAGGGTCAAAAGATCACAGCGTGCTAGGCCGCAAAATGTCTGCCAAAGTAGGAAGAGTGCAGTGTGGCAGTTTTTTGAACAAAATCCTCATGATCAGGCCAAGGTTATCTGTAAGAAGTGCGCAAAGACCTTTAGCCGAGGGAAAAATCTGAAAAATTTGAATACCAGTTGCATGCTTAGACATTTAACCAGCATGCACTTGCAAGCGTGGACACAACACCAAACCTCAAGTGCCACATGTGCAACTGATCACAACGAAGGTAGTCAGCAACGCTACATTGTTTCCCCCACTGTAAGCCCACCGGTTAGCACAGCAGCAAATGTTGAGGTGTCGTTGCAAGGCCACAGCAGTCAGGGAATCCCACTGTTATATCAACGAAAGACTGATTCTAGGCCATCAGAAAGAACAACAACTCCATCACCATCATCAACCCTCTCTCAGTCCGCCCTGTCCACCGCTACTTCCACCATATGCAGCTCTCAAGTCCAGCTCACCCTCCCAGACACTATGAGTAGGTCAAGAAAGTACTCAGTCTCTCATCCGCGTACACTGGGTTTGAACGCCCACATTGCCAAACTAATCTCGTTTGAGATGATGCCCTTTCGGTTGGTGGAAAGCACAGCTTTCCGCGAACTCATGGCCTATGCAGTACCACGCTATGACCTACCCAGTCGCCACTTCTTCTCTCGCAAAGCCATCCCAGCCCTCCACCATCATGTGAAAGACCGCATTGTCCATGCACTCAAGCAGTCAGTGAGCGGAAAGGTGCACCTCACAACTGATGCATGGTCCAGTCGGCATGGCCAGGGCCGTTACGTGTCCATCACTGCGCACTGGATTAATGTTGTGGATGCAGGGTCCACAGGGGACAGCGGTGGTGGGACAGTGCTGCCTAGCCCACGGTATAGGAAACAGTTGGCTGTAGGCGTTCGCCCGTCCTCCTCCTCCTCCTCCTCCAGAAGCGACAGCTCGTCCACAGAGCGCAGTCGTACGAGCACTCCATCTGCAGCTGCCACTGTTGCACACGATGTGTCCCCCTATCGAGCAGCTAGTGGAAAGCGTCAGCAGGCTGTGTTGCAGATGATGTGTTTGGGCGACAGACACACCGCCGAGGTGCTGGCCGAGTACTTGAAGCGACAAACTGAGTCATGGCTGGGCAGTGTACATCTTGAGGCAGGCAAGGTAGTTAGTGATAACGGCCGTAATTTTGTGGCAGCCATAGCCCTTTCAAAACTCAGCCACATACCTTGCTTGGCTCACACCTTGAACCTGGTGGTGCAGTGCTTCCTCAAAAATTATCCGGAGTTA
Source organism: Dendrobates tinctorius (assembly GCF_039654945.1). Taxonomy (NCBI): domain Eukaryota; kingdom Metazoa; phylum Chordata; class Amphibia; order Anura; family Dendrobatidae; genus Dendrobates; species Dendrobates tinctorius. The sequence goes on from NW_027361732.1 coordinate 785,298, forward strand.
ACAGCCCTGCTCCAGAAGGTGCGAAGACTGTGCGCGCACATCCGCCGGTCGCCTGTACACTCCGTTCGTATGCAGAAGCTGCAGCGATTGCTCCACCTTCCCAACCACCGCCTCATTATCGACATTGCAACAAGGTGGAACTCCACCCTGCACATGGTGGAGCGGCTGTGCGAGCAGAGGCAGGCCATAATGCATTTGTGGGAGGATACACGGCCAGGCACTTTGAGAGCAGACATGGAGTTGACAGGCGTGCAGTGGTCGAAGCTGAAAGACCTTTGTAAAGTCCTTCAGTGTTTTGAGGAATGCACACGGCTGGTAAGCGCAGACGACGCCATCCTAAGCATGAGCATCCCACTTATGCGTCTGCTCATGCAAACTTTGACGCACCTTAAGGAGCAGGCGTCTGCAGCCAATGTTGATGAGGAGGAAGAGGAGGAGGGAATCCTTGATGACATTCAGCCATTGTCTGCTCAGGGACCTCTCCTGGACGAGGTGGAGGAAGAAGAGGAGGAGGAGGAGGATGATGGGGATGATTACTTAGGGGAGGAGGATGCATCTCGTGGGGAAAGTGAAAATGTTGGCGTGGCAAGGTCTGGTACAGGGTTTGTGCGTGACTGGAGGGATGTGGATTTGCCAGAAAATGCTCCTCCACCCAGCACTCGCAGTGCATCATTGACACCGGGAACATTGGCCCACATGTCAGATTATGCCTTGCGGATCCTAAAAAGGGACCCCCGCATTGCCAAAATGATGAACGATGACGACTACTGGTTGGCCAGCATCCTGGATCCACGCTATAAAGGCAAATTACAAAACATCATGCCACAGGAGAACCTTGACCTAATATTGGCTAATAAACAAGCAACTCTGGTAAATCGGTTGCTTGAGGCATTCCCAGCACACAGCAGCGGTGATGGTTCTCACACGAGCCGTACGGGCCGGGGGCAGCTTGGCAGAGGTGTTCGTGGTGCACACAGCAGAAGTGGCGTTGGAGACAGGGGTTTCATGACAATGTTGTGGACTGATTTTTCAAATACTGCTCACACAACTGGTAATACTGCATCGATGGAAAGTGACAGGAGACAGCAGTTGTCAACTATGGTTACAAACTACTTTTCCTCCCATATCGATGTTCTCCCACACAGGTCATTCCCCTTTGACTATTGGGCCGCTAAACTGGACACCTGGCCTGAATTGGCCCAATATGCCTTACAGGAGCTCGCTTGCCCAGCTGCAAGTGTGCTATCGGAAAGAGTCTTCAGTGCAGCTGGATCAATCCTGACAGAAAAAAGGACCCGTCTGTCAACCCAAAATGTGGATGATCTAACCTTCATTAAAATGAACCACGCATGGGTTTCCAAGGATTTTGTCCCACCTTCCCCTGATGACACATAGGGTGACAGAAAAATGGCTTGCTTTGGTCCACCTCTTCCTGGTACTTCACCTATTTCGCCTTTTGCATCAGCTGAATGTCCAACATCAACATATGCCACTTTCTAAAACTCCCTAACTGTGCTGCCTCCCCCCCCATGGCCGGGGTCACCACCTACCGCACGACACCGTGCGAGTGCCGTTGCCCTGGACAGGTGGGTAGGCCGACTCTTGGGCGCGGGCACTGGCAAAGGGTCCCTCATAGTGCAATCAAGTGTCTCTGACGGTGGTGGTGCACACCCGCCGTCAGACACACCGCTGTACTATGAGGGGCCCAGTGCCAGTACCGACGCCCATGAGTGGGCCCCCCTTGCTTGGCCAGGGCCCCAGCATTTGCAATCTTTACCTCTCCCTGCTCCTCCGCTGTGTAATCTGGGCCGTCAAATCCATACTGTGCCTGACACCGTCTGAGCCTGCCTCCTGAGACATATATTTTGAATGTGTACGCTATCCATACATGTTATCCAGGGATACGGTACCCTTTCTAACCTTTGTGCAATGACGTGCAATCCATACTGGGTCTAACACCGTCTGAGCCTGCCTCATGCTGTATAGACATATATTTTGAATGTGTACGCTACCCATACATGTTATCCGGGGATACGGTACCCCTTCTAACCTTTGTGCAATGACGTGCAATCCATACTGGGCCTAACACCGTCTGAGCCTGCCTCATGCTGTATAGACATATATTTTGAATGTGTACGCTATCCATACATGTTATCCGGGGATACGGTACCCCTTCTAACCTTTGTGCAATGACGTGCAATCCATACTGGGCCTAACACCGTCTGAGCCTGCCTCATGCTGTATAGACATATATTTTGAATGTGTACGCTATCCATACATGTTATCCGGGGATACGGTACCCTTTCTAACCTTTGTGCAATCACGTGCAATCCATACTGGGCCTAACACCGTCTGAGCCTGCCTCATGCTGTATAGACATATATTTTGAATGTGTACGCTATCCATACATGTTATCCGGGGATACGGTACCCCTTCTAACCTTTGTGCAATGACGTGCAATCCATACTGGGCCTAACACCGTCTGAGCCTGCCTCATGCTGTATAGACATATATTTTGAATGTGTACGCTATCCATACATGTTATCCGGGGATACGGTACCCCTTCTAACCTTTGTGCAATGACGTGCAATCCATACTGGGCCTAACACCGTCTGAGCCTGCCTCATGCTGTATAGACATATATTTTGAATGTGTACGCTATCCATACATGTTATCCGGGGATACGGTACCCCTTCTAACCTTTGTGCAATGACGTGCAATCCATACTGGGCCTAACACCGTCTGAGCCTGCCTCATGCTGTATAGACATATATTTTGAATGTGTACGCTATCCATACATGTTATCCGGGGATACGGTACCCCTTCTAACCTTTGTGCAATGACGTGCAATCCATACTGGGCCTAACACCGTCTGAGCCTACCTCATGCTGTATAGACATATATTTTGAATGTGTACGCTATCCATACATGTTATCCGGGGATACGGTACCCTTTCTAACCTTTGTGCAATGACGTGCAATCCATACTGGGCCTAACACCGTCTGAGCCTGCCTCATGCTGTATAGACATATATTTTGAATGTGTACGCTATCCATACATGTTATCCAGGGATACGGTACCCCTTCTAACCTTTGTGCAATGACGTGCAATCCATACTGGGCCTAACACCGTCTGAGCCTGCCTCATGCTGTATTGACATATATTTTGAATGTGTACGCTATCCATACATGTTATCCAGGGATACGGTACCCTTTCTAACCTTTGTGCAATCACGTGCAATCCATACTGGGCCTAACACCGGCTGAGCCTGCCTCATGCTGTATAGACATATATTTTGAATGTGTACGCTATCCATACATGTTATCCGGGGATACGGTACCCTTTCTAACCTTTGTGCAATGACGTGCATTCCATACTGGGCCTAACACCGTCTGAGCCTGCCTCATGCTGTATAGACATATATTTTGAATGTGTACGCTATCCATACATGTTATCCAGGGATACGGTACCCTTTCTAACCTTTGTGCAAACACGTGCAATCCATACTGGGCGTGAGAACGGCTGGCGAGCTGTTAAGCAAGCTACAGCACCTGTCCAGACAAGTACAGGGATTCCCTAGCGAGGAGACTTATTTGATTGTTTTCTATGTTGGGACAGCAATTTTTGGGGAGCACTATACTCTGGAGAATGATAGATGGGGCCCACCATACACTGGAACATTCCAAAGGTGGACAGCAGACACTGGAGCAGCATTTACAGGGCCCATTATACACTAGAGCATTAGAAATGGGGCCCATTATGTTTGGAGCATTATTTGGGCCCATAAGACAGTGGAGCTTCATCCATGGGGACCAACATATACTGTAGCATTATGTGGAGCTCATCATATACTGTTTCAAACATTATATGGGACCAATGATTTTGTATGGAGAAATAGATGGGCCTCGTCATGAGATGTAAAAAGTGAGGTATTTTTCATTGTACTATACCGCTATTTCTCTGCCGTATCGGAGCATGATGAGTTGTGGTATGTGTTAAAGGGGCGCTCTTTCGCCCAGGGCACATGAAAACCTGCAGCCAGCCCTCCCCCCCACAAATTTAGCCAAATAACCCCCATTTTTCAGTGCGTAACTTGTATTATGAAGTTAATTAAGGTTGACAAGCTTAAGTAAGAAGAATTGATGCTTTTGGCATTCAAATGGGCACTGTAGGTGTGTTTCCTGTCCTCCTCTCACTGCCGACTTTTATTCCCCATTGACTTACATTGGGTTTCGTGTTTCGGGACGACCCCGATTTTTCCCTATAATCGGACGATCTTGCTCGACCCGACTTTTGGAAAAGTCGGGTTTCACGAAACGAAACGCGACCCTAAAAAACCAAAAGTCGCTCAACTCTAAGGAGGAGGTGTTGCACTGTATGTTAGAAATGCGTATATCTGCACAGAGATTGAAGCTTCAGAGACTGGGAGTTCTGTGGAAACTGTTTGGGTAAGAATACAAGGACAGAACAATGGAAAGGACACCATTGTAGACATTTACTACAGGCCGCCTGTGCAAACAGAAGATATGGATGAACTCTTTATGCATCAAATGGCCAAGTTCTCCAAACAATATGACATAGTTGTCATGGGAGATTTCAGCTATCCAGACATTTGTTGGGAATCTCTCTCAGGCAAAACTAACAGGTCAAGAAAATTCTTATCCTCTCTTGCTGACAACTTTATCTTCCAAAAGGTAGGGGAGAAAGCAAGGGGATCTGCTACCTTGGATCTAATCCTTATAAACAGGGAAGAAATGGTTGAGGAGGTAAAAGTGGCTGGGACCCTAGAAGGTAGCGACCATGCTATTTTAGAATTTTGGATAACTAGAGGAGGAAGACCTGTGAAGACTCAGACGTCAAGGTTAGATTTCAGAAAGGCAGATTTTAAGGGATTCAGAAAGAGAATTGGAGGGATCCAATGGCTGGATATCCTTAAAGACAAAAATGTCCAGGAAGGATGGGAAATCTTGAAAAATAAAATTCTCAAAGCACAATTGTTAACAATTCCGAAAAGAGGGAAGAATAGGAAGCATTTAAGGAAACCAGGATGGATGAATTGAGGCTTGCAAGAGACGTCAAAAGCAATAATAAAGGATTTTGGGGATATGTCAAAAGTAAAAGAAAAGTCAAAGATGCTATAGGATTTTTACAGGATGAAAATGATGAAATGGTAAGACAGGATGTTTAGATGGCCGAACTTTTAAATTCCTATTTTGCACCTGTTTTCTCTCAGAAAGGAAATGTAACATCAACTGTTCTTCATTGTCCTATTAAGAGAATAGAAGAATCCGGGATATCTATAAGCAGAAAGATAGTGAGGAAATGCTTAGCTAACCTAAATGAATTCAAGTCTCCAGGTCCAGATGATTTACACCCCAGAGTACTGAAGGAGATAGCAGAAGAAATTTCTGAACCCCTCTCCATAATCTTTGAAAATTCTTTGAGAACAGGAGAAGTCCCAGAAGACTGGAGAAGAGCAAATGTTGTTCCTATCTGCAAAAAGGGGAAGAAGGTGGACCCAGGCAACTATAGGCCGGTGAGTCTGACTTCTATACCAGGAAAGATCTTTGAACAAATTATTAAACAACATGTATGTCAGTACCTGGCTAAGAATGAAGTGATTAAACAGAGTCAGCATGGGTTTGTAACTAATAAGTCATATCAGACTAACTTAATTTCCTTCTATGACAGAATCACTGATTGGGTGGATCAGGGAAATGCTGTAGATATAGTATATCTTGACTTCAGCAAAGCATTTGACAAAGTATCTCACACAATCCTTATTGAAAAAATGACTAGGTATGGAATAGACAAGGCAACTGTTAGATGGATTCATAACTGGCTTAGTGATCGGACCCAAAGAGTGGTCGTAAATGGCTGCACATCCAGTTGGTAGAATGTCTCAAGTGGGGCACCATAGGGCTCTGTCCTGGGCCCTGTATTGTTCAACATCTTTATCAATGATTTAGATGAAGGAATTGAGGGTAAACTGATTAAATTTGCTGATGACACAAAGCTAGGAGGGATAACTAATACTAGAGAAGAGAGAGAAAGGATTCAAAAAGATATAAATAAACTGGAGCAATGGGCAGCAACTAACAGAATGGTTTTTAACAGGGAAAAATGCAAAGTACTACATCTGGGCAATAAAAATGAAAAAAACATATACAGAATGAGAGGAATAGGGCTAAGCAACAGCACATGTTAAAAAAGACTTGGGTATACTTATAGATCACAAACTGAATATGAGTCAACAGTGTGATGCAGCAGCAAAAAAGGCAAATGCAATTCTATGATGTATTAATAGGAGCATACTGTCTAGATCACGTGAAGTCATTATTGCCCTCTACTCCTCTTTGGTCAGACCTCATCTGGAATACTGTTTCCAGCTTTGGGCGCCACATTTTAAAAAAGACATCAACAAACTGGAGCAAGTTCAGAAAAGAGCGACCAGAATGGTGACCGGTCTGCAAACCCTGTCTTATGAGGAAACGTTGCATGATTTCGGAATGTTTAGCTTGCAAAAGAGAAGACTGAGAGGAGACTTAATAACTGTCTACAAATATCTCAAGGGCTGTCACATTGTAGAAGGATCATCTTTATTCTCATTTGCACAAGGAAAGACTAGAAGCAATGGGATGAAACTGAATCGGAGGAGACACAGATTAGATATTAGAAAAAACTTTTTGACAGAGTGATCAATGAGCAGAATAGGCTGCCACGAGAAGTGGTGAGTTCTCCTTCAATGGAAGTCTTCAAACAGAGGCTGGACAGACATCTGTCTGGGATGATTTAGCGAATCCTGCTTTGAGCAGGTGGTTGGATCAGATGGCCCAGGAGGTCCCTTCCAACTCTACGATTCTATGATTCTATTCCTTTGGGGTCTGCTCTGGGGCAGTTTAGATTTCCCCTTTCTTGTTTTAGGCTTAGTTAGCTCTCCGGCTGTGCCAAGGCGTCTAGGATCACCGTAGGTATGCTCCACGGCTACTGCTAGTTGTGTGGATAGGATCAGGGGTCTGCAATCCGCTTAGGTACTAACCTCTCTGGTTTTCTGTGGCTTAGCCTGGACCTGCTCTCCTCCTCGGTGACCCATTCATAACAGAATCACCAGCCTAACTGTAGACTCTAGGGTACTCCAAAGAAGGAAAGAATTAAACAAAAAAAAAAGTGTCAGGATTTTTTTTTTTATATATTTTTTCCTCTTTTTTTTCTGGGGCTGCAGGAGGAGATTTTTTTTTCGATAAATGGAGACTAAGCAATTGTCTGATCGTGTTGAGCAGCTCGCTGCTGAAGTGCGGGGAATTTCTGCCTATCTCGCTCAATCATCTGCTGTTGAACCAAAAATCCCTACTCCTGATGTGTTTTTTGGGGATCGGTCTAAATTTTTGAATTTTAAGAATGATTGCAATCTACTTTTTGCTTTGAAACCTAACTCATCGGGGAGCTCTGTGCAGCAGGTTAAAATTGTCATTTCCCTGCTGCGCGGCGATCCCCAGGATTGGGCCTTTTCTTTGACACCCGGAGATCCTATTCTGGCTAATATGGATGCGTTTTTTTCAAGCCTTGGGGTTGTTGTATGATGAACCCAATGCTATTGATCAAGCTGAGAAAACCTTATTGGCATTGAACCAGGGTCAGGATTCTGCAGAGTTATATTGTCAAAAATTTCGAAATTACTAAATGGAATGACAATGCCCTAGCAGCTCTCTTTCAGAAGGGTTTGGGAGAAACCGTAAAAGATGTTATGGTGGATTTCCTGTTCCCTCTGGTCTAGACGATTCTATGTCATTGGCCATTCAAATTGATCGGCGTTTACGTGAACGTAAAACTACACGAGAGGCGTTGCCGCCTTTCGAACAAACGTCTGAACCCATATAATGTGATAGGGTTTTGTCTAGGGCACAACGTCAGGAGTTTAGAAGGCGTAATAAGCTGTGTTTTTTATGTGGAGACGCCTCTCATACTATTTCTGTCTGCCCTAAACGAGAAAAGCGTTTTGCTCACACATTTGCGGTGGGCAGTGTACAGCCTAAGTTTCTTTTGGCGATTACCCTGATCTGCTCCTTGTCTACATTTTCCGCTAAGGCTTTTGTAGATTCAGGAGCAGTTTTGAATCTGATGGATTTGGACTTTGCTAAACGTTGTGGTTTTCCCATGATACCCCTGCAGACTCCTATCCCTTTGAAGGGTATTGATGCTACTCCTTTGGCGGAGAATAAACCCCAGTTTTGGACCCAGGTGATAATGAAGGGTCGCCCTGGACCACCAAGAAAATTGTAAATTTTTGGTGTTGCACAATTTGCATGATACTATTGTTCTGGGTTTTCCTTGGCTGAAAACTCATAATCCTGTTTTGGATTGGAAATGTGTGTCTGTGGTGAGTTGGTGTTGCCAATGTGTTCTTAGTGACACTCCTGTTTTCTCCACCTCTCCCCAGTCTCATGACATTCCTGACTATTTGGCTGATTTTTCTGATATATTTAGCGAGAGTAAGTCTGTGTCTTTGCCTCCTCATAGGAGTTATGACTGTGCAATTGAGTTAATGCCCGGGTATAAATTTCCCAAGGGTCGGCTTTTCAATTTATCGGTACCCGAACATGATGTTATGCGATCTTATATGAAGGAGTCATTGGAGGAGGGTCATATTAGACCATCCTCTTCACCTTTAGATGCTGGGTTTTTTTGTGGCCAAGAAAGATGGTTCATTAAGGCCATGTGTTGACTATCGTTCCCTTAACAAAATCACTGTTAAATATCAGTACCTGTTACCCCTGATTTCTGATTTATTTTCCAGAGTTAAAAGTCCCTGTTGGTTTACCAAGCTTGACCTCAGGGGGGCGTATAATCTTATTCGCATCAAGCATGGGGATGAATGGAAGGTGTCGTTTAATACTGCGGAGGGACATTTTGAGTACCTGTGGTGATGCCTTTTGGGCTCACTAATGCCCCTTCTGTCTTCCAATCTTTTATGAACGATATTTTCCGGGACTTTGTGGATAAGTTTTTGATCATTTATCTTGATGATATTTTGATCTTTTCCAGTGATTGGGATTCTCATGTGGAACATGTCCGGACTGGGATCCGGATTTTGAGGAAAAATTCTCTGTATGTTACGGAATCGAAGTGCCTTTTTGGTGTACAGAGGATTTTATTTTTGAGATTCATTTTGTCCCCATCTGCTATTGAAATAGACCCGGCCAAGATACAGGCCATTTATGTTTAGGTTCAGCCCACTTCTTTGAAGGCTCTCCAGAAGTTTTTGGGTTTTGCTAATTTCTACCATAAATTTATAAGTAATTTTTCTGGTATTGTCAAACCACTGACTGATTTGACCAAAAAGGGCACTGATTTAGAGAATTTGTCTCCAGAGGCAGTCTCAGCATTTCAGGAGCTTAAGCGGAGATTCACTTCTGCTCTGGTTCTACGGCAACCTGATGTCTCACTCCCATTTCAGGTGGAGGTAGATGCTTTTGAGATTGGTGCAGGAGCCGTTTTGTCCCAAAAAGATCCGGTGACTTCTAAGATGAATCCCTGTGCCTTCTTTTCTCGAAAATTCTCTACATCTGAACGCAACTATGACATGGGGAATCGGGAATTGTTGGCCATGAAATGAGCATTTGAAGAGTGGAGACATTGGTTGGAGGGAGCTAGACATCAAGTTGTGGCCCTCACCGACCACAAGAATGTGATTTATCTTGAATCAGCCAAACGCTTGAATCCTAGACAGGCTAGGTGGGCCTTGTTTTTCATGCGTTTTAATTTTGTGGTCTCTTTTCTTCCGGGCACTAAGAATGTTAAGATGGACGCCCTTTCTAGGAGTTTCTTTGCGGATTCTCTTGATGTGACCAAGCCTACTACTATTCTAAATGAGGGTGTAGTTCTTTCCGCTATTTCACCTGATTTGAGACGTGCCCTGGAGGAATTTCAGGAGGACAAACCTGAACGTTGCCCTATGGGAAAATTGTATGTCCCTGACCAATGGAGGAAAAGAGTAATGTCTGAAATTCATTGCTCCGCGTTGGCTGGTCATCCAGGTATTTTTGGAACCAGAGATTTGGTGAGTCGGTCTTTTTGGCGGCCTGCCTTATCTCGTGATGTCAGGAATTTTGTGAGGTCCTGTGGGACTGTTTTCAGTCCAAGCCCTGCTCTCGTTCTAGTGGGTTGTTGATGCCCCTGCCGGTGCCCAGGAGGCCATGGACCCATATCTCAATGGATTTTATTTACGATCTTCCTGTCTCTCAGAGAATGACTGTTATCTGGGTGATTTGTGATAGATTTTCTAAGATGGTCCATCTTGTACCACTCCCAAAGTTGCCATCTTCTTCTGAGGTGGTGCCCTTGTTTTTACAACAGGTAGTTCGGTTGCACCGGAATCCTGAGAACATTGTGTCTGACAGAGGAGTCCAGTTTGTTTCCAGATTTAGGAGAGCTTTTTGTTCCAAATTGCGAATTCAGTTATCTTTCTCTTCTGCAGTTCATCCTCAGACCAATGGGCAGACTGAGAGAACAAACCAGACTTTGGAGTCCTATTTGAGATGCTTCATATCTGCTGATCAGGATGACTGGGTCTCATTTTTGCCCTTGGCCAAATTCATGCGAAACAATAGAGCTAGTTCTGCCACTTTGATGTCGCCCTTTTTCTGCAACTTTGGGCTTCATCCTCGATTTTCTTCAGGGCAAGTGGAATCTTCAGCCTGCCCAAGTGTGGACTCTGTGGTAGAGAGAATGCAGCAGATTTGGGACCAAGAGGTGGATAAGTTGTCCCACTCTCAGGAAAAAGCCCAACGTTTTTCCAACCGGCATAGGACCATTGGTCCCCGGGTTAAAGTGGGTGATATGGTTTGGTTGTCTTCAAAGAATATTCCTATGAAGGTTGTGTCTCCAAAATTCAAGCCAAGATTCATTGGACCTTATAAGATTTTGGAGATCCTTAATCCCTTTTCTTTCCGATTGGCTCTTCCAGTTACGTTTAAGATCCATAACGTGTTTCATTAATCTTTGTTGAAGAGGTTTGTGGAGCCAGTAGTTCCTATGGCGGCACCTCCTGACCCTGTATTGGTTAAAGGCAATTTGGAGTATGAGGTAGAGAAAGTATTGGATTCTCGTTTGGCTAGACGGAGACTCCAGTACTTGGTCAAATGGAAGGGTTATGGCCAGGAGAATAATTCTTGGGTCTCTGCTTCTGACATTCATGCCGAAAGATTGGTTCATGCTTTTCACCGGGCCCATCCTGATCGGCCTGGTGGCATGGATGAGGGTTCGGTGACCCCTCCTCAAGGGGGGGTACTGTTGTGAATTCGCTTTCTGGCTTCCCTCTGGTTATTACTGAAGGTAGTGGAGCTGGTCAGATCGACAGAGGGGTTGCGAGTTCTCTTTCTGGGGTCCCTCTGATGGTTACTGGAGGTAATGGAGCTGATCTGATTGACAAAGGCTTGCCACCTGATAATGATGATGACGATTGGAGATCTGGGGTTTCAGATTGGGATTTAAGACAGCCGACTCCCTCTATCCCTGCTGGTGATTTTGCTTCCTGTTCCTCCTGGGGTCTGATTTTTCCAGCTCTGTCCCTGAATGTTCAGCTAAGTGGTTTATTTGCTATTGTGTTTGCATTTGATCTGGTTTTGTCTATCTCTTCTTGGTGAGAGTCAGCCAGCTCCAGCTGGGGCTGTGCTGAATCACCGCCCATATGTTACTGCTTGTGCCAGTTTGTTTTATCCCCTGTTAGATTGGTCTCTTTTTGCTCTGCTTTCAGAATATACCAGAGTGCTGATATAGTGGGGGGCGAAGTCGTGTGATTTCAGTGTTTTTTGCATCAGACGTGCTGGACTTTTTGCAGGGTTTTTTGCGTGATTGCAGACAGTGTCTTTCCTTTCCTGTCCTGTCTAGTCAGTGTGGGCCCCATCATTTGCTCAGTCTATTTTCCTGCCTGTGTTTGTGTTTTCATCTTGTCTCACCGACAATATATGTTTGGGGGCTATCTATTCCTTTGGGGTCTGCTCTGGGGCAGTTTAGATTTACCCTTTCTTGCTTTAGGCTTAGTTAGCTCTCCGGCTGTACTGAGGCGTCTAGGATCATCGTAGGTACGCTCCACGGCTACTGCTAGTTGTGTGGATAGGATCAGGGGTCTGCAATACGCTTAGGTACTAACCTTTCTGGTTTTCTGTGGCTTAGCCTGGACCTGCTCTCCTCCTCAGTGACCCATTCATAACAGCAATTTCTCTTACCTAGGGTTACCTCTCCAACCATCCCTAGAAGCGGGGGATCTCTGGGCTTCACTGTTCACTGATGAACATAATGGTACATGCTCACATTGTCACGATACCTTCGCTGTAGCTCTTGTACAGAGAGTTTGGCTTGCTCTATCTGTATTGGCTCTATTGTAGGAGTTGGAGCTTGCAACAGCAAGGGGTACTGAAAGGTTAGAACCCACCTGGGAGGTTCCCCAAAAACAGAAGAAGCTTAAGCCTGTTTCAGAGCTTGCTCATGGAAAGTGAGATCAATCCTAGTAGCAAAGTGTATGAGGGCATTCAAGGAGGATGGTAGATCTCTGCCTGCCAACTTAGCCTCAATTCGACCTGACAAACCCTGCCAGCTCACCATCAGGGCCTTTTAATTCCAGGCTAGTTTGCCACCAGGGTGCAGTAAAATAAGGCATACTAAGCCACGGTATCCATGCCCTGTCTTAGAGTCAGTAGAGATAAGGTGGAAGACGAGGCGGAAGATGAGGCGAATACTGCCTGGAACATCTCCAAGAATCTCCCAGCATCAAAAGTCTCAGGACCTCTATAATCCAAAATGAGTTTTGCCCATGCTAGGGCTCTTCTGGATAGCAGAGAGACCTTGAATGCAATCTTGGTCTGGTCCGAAGGAAAAAGATGAGCGTGGAGAGTGAAGTCGATCTTGCACTGGTTTATGAAGTCGTGTCCACCAGACACTGGAACTCCAGATGACTCCTCTGAAGACAAAATTAAAGCTGAAGAAAGAGGGCCTGTTGCAGGTAAGAGTGTGGGACAGGGAGACACATTCTGCTGCTGAGTTGCCATCGCATTAATCGCCAGCATCAGTTGGTCTTGATGTTCACGTTTCAAACGAACCTCCTCATGCAGGACTTGCACAAGAGACTTAGAATCTCTAGATCCCATTTTGTCAGTAGGGCTCATGGCCTGAGCTTAGCATAACACTGGTAGGTGTGGACCCACTGCGCCATGAGCCGGGTTTACCCTAGAGTGGCTTGACCAAGTGTCTACCCGGTCTTCACCGGGAGCTCTTGATGGTAAGGATAGGCTGGGATGGTGGCAGACACCAGGTACCACTCCAGAGCAGTGTTAGGTTTGGGGTTCCTGCCACTGCCCAGCAGGAATCCAGAGCCTTGCACTCAGCGGTCTCCCATTCTTCTTCGGCCGCAGTGGAGCCTCCTCAGCAGATTCGTCGGTCCCGGTGCTCTGCCCAGGCCAACTCCGTGGGTTTGCTTGCTGTTGCCACCTCTGGCACAGCTTTGACAATGCATGCTGCTCAGCAGCGAGATTCTCCAGGGACTAAGTCCTCATGTCGGGCCACTGAGCATGCCCATGGAGTGAACTCCCATTGGAGATCAAGGGTCACGTGCTTGAGTCCTGCTCGTGTTCGGATTGGCCCATCCGAGAAGCCAGGAAGGTCCTGGATGCCCGTGGCTATAAAAGGTTCGCATGGCCGCTCGCCCATGCGCTAGTATAGACTGTATTTACATACTATGTGGAGTGAGTGATGTATGCACGTATGAATGTCTCTGGTGAATTACTCATTAAGAAACCCCTACCCTTGGTAAGCATGTGTTGTGCAGCCTAGCCTGCTAGCGCCCAGGCTTAGGCGTAGGTAGGTCTGAGGCTGAGTCAGGCATCTGGCCTCACCAGGGACTCGGCACGCCTCAGTACACATGCTCCATAGCCAGCGTCTATAGCGGCACTCGCGGCAGCGACGCCGCGCGTTCAGTCTGTCTAGAAGGACTCTAACCCCGTGTCCTTGGGGTAGAGTTCTGTGGCCCTACACTGTGCGCTCTTTTGGCTGAGCTCTGTGAGTTAACAGGCTCCGGCATCTACTTTCAGCGGTGGTGTGGCTCTGCGCAGTAGCAGAGTTCGCCCTGTTCACATTGGGTGACGTAACCCACGTGTGACTGGTTTCACACCGCTTAATTCTTCCGCCATTACTTAGCAGCAGTGTACCACCTCTGCACGGTGGACCCCGGGCTGCGAACGCACCTACTATTATTTTATAATTTGGTGCGTTCCGCCAGCCCTAACAAGCAGTCCCCCGGAATGCAGCAACTGACCCATGGGTCAGAGCAGGTATGCGAGGTACAAAGGGCGAAACAAAAACATAGTCAGACGGCCGGTGGTCAACGAAAGCAGCATAGGTTCAGAATGCGTAGCTAAGGTCAGGAGCAGAGATGAGAAAACAAGCCAGGTCAGTAACTGGAAAGATAAACAACAAACACCTTCACAGGAACTAGATGCAAACAGCAACTGGAACCTAAGCTCAGGCAAAGTGTGGAGGATGTCGCTGTCTGATATAGCACCTGGTGGTTGGCTGGGAAATTGCTTTCAATTCTAACCAGTGTCACTTTATGAGGTAATAACTCTGGAACGCTTCAACATATCCCGGTGATTCTGAGTCTGATTTTTCCACGACACATTGTACTTCATTATAGTGGTAACATTTGTTAAAAATGATTTGCATTTACATGTGAAATTATTGGAAATTTGGCAAAAATTTAGAAATTTTTGCAATTTTAAAACTTTTAAATTTTATGCCCTGTGAGAATCATATGGGAATAGTGGATGAGGGCAGGTATATCTCGCCCAGATACCTTTCCTATGTGGCCTAGTCTGGTCAGTATCACACCTGGTTACTAATGAATAATGGGAGGCGGATATAAAAGGATGCCAGGTGGTTGTGTGAGTGTCTCAGCCTGGTGACACAGAGAGTCTGTCTGTGTGAGAGACACACATGAGTGGAAGCTGTGCCCACTGTAACTGTGGTTTGGCTGGATGGGAGAAGCCCACCAGTTGGTAGTTAGGTCGGATCTTGTTTAGTTAGTGCCGGACAGGCAAGGATTTGTTTTATGTTTTATTTCCTTTATGCATTGCTTTCACCTTTAATAAACCTGACCCAGTGTCAGTTATACCCAGACCCCGGCTTGTGCGCCTGAGTTTCATGCTAAACGCACGTGACCTTTGACCCCAGCAAAGGCGATCCCGGAGTGTTTTATCACATTGTGGTGGAGAACGCGGGCATCACTTTGGAAGCATGAGCATGGAGGACGTGGTGAAAGCGCTGGTACAGTCCACCGCCGTCCAGGAAGAAGCTAATTGGGTGATGATGGCCCAGCTGAAGGAGTTGGTGGACATGACAGCTACCGATCGTTCGCTTCTCCAGCAGGTGGCGCAGCGCCTGGCAAGCTTACCTGAGGTTAACCTGAAAGCCGAGTCGAGAGTGATTCACGTGAGTCAGTAATGGCAAAAGATGACGACCGAAGATGACGGCGAGGCATACCTGACCACGTTTGAACGGACGGCGGGGCGAGAAAAATGGCCGAAGGCACGATGGGCCGGCCTGATTGCCCCGTTTCTTTCCGGTGAGGCCCAAAAGGCTTATTATGACTTAGAACCTGAAGTCGCGCAGGACTTTGACAAACTGAAAGCCGAGATCTTGGCCCGGCTGGGAGTGACGACCGCTGTCCATGCACAGAGAGTGCATCAATGGACTAATCAACCGGATAAACCACCGCGGTCACAGATGTTCGACCTGATCCACGTGACGAAGAAGTGGCTACAACCCGAGGTGCTGACAGCGCCAGAGATAATCCAGAGAGTCGTCATGGACAAGTACCTGAGAGCTCTACTGCCAGCCCTGAGGAAGTGGGTAAGCCATGGCAATCCTACGACGGCAGATCAACTGGTGGATCTGGTTGAACGTTACTCCATGGCGGAAGGACTCCGAGACGACGCTACCCCACCTCGTTCTTCATCATCTCCACGTGGAACCGGTAAGACTGTTTCAGGGAGTAGGGGAGAAAGAAAAATCCCTAACACAGTGGGGGAGGAAAACAGGACTGCCCGCACTGCAAGGCCGAGAGTAACGAACTATGGTCTAAGCAAGGGGCCCGTTAGGTGTTTCCGCTGCCAAGAGATGGGCCACATTGCTGCGAACTGTCCGGTCACTGCTTAACCCCTGCAGTGCGACATCACAGACTCTAAAAACCGCATGTCTATGGTTGCACGGGTAGTGAGTGTGAATGCCGGTCAAAGGGATGGGGAAAAACACTTGTGTGGCATTGTTAGACTCGGGTAGTGTGGTGACTCTGGTGAAGGCCAGTCTGATGTCAGCCCCGACTGGACCATCAGACAAATTTTCTGTAACGAGTGTGCATGGAGACACCTGTTCGTACCTCACCACGGTCATATGCATTACTACTTCCTATGGGTCTGTGCAACGTAAAGTGGGACTCGTCCCTGCGTTATTGCATGATGTTATCTTGGGCCGAGATTTTCCCCACTTCTGGCAGTTGTGGGAGAATCGGTTGATGCCCCAGGGTAGCAGGGTACGTGACTCTTCTCCCAGGGCACGTGTGGGACCTGAACCCCTGGAAGAGGTCCCCCAGGAAGACTCGGGGGGAGAGTCTGCTGGAAATGACCTGCAGTTCCCGTTTTCAGTCTTGGCGGGTGATACGGAGGAGACCAGGGAAGAGGAGGAGGCCGACAGCCGTCCGCCTCCCCGTTTGCCTGATTTGGAAGTCCAGAAAGAAGACTTCCAAAGCGAGCAAATAAAGGATCCTACCCTTTCTCAGGCTAGGACCAATGTAAAAGTGATAAATGGGGTACCTGTAAAACCTGGCTCTAGGCTGGCATATCCTTACATGGTCCTGGAGAATGATTTGCTATATCAGATAGAGAAAAAGGGGGAAGACACGGTGCAACTGTTAGTCGTGCCAAAACCCTACCAGCGGCAAGTGCTGGACCTGGCCCACGGACATGTGATGGGAGGTCACCTGAGAGTCCAGAAAACAACCGAAAGGATATTACACTGTTTTGTTTGGCCAGGCATGCATCACGATATTCGTGTATATTGTGAGTTTTTTCCTGACTGCCAAGCCTCTGCACCTAAGCCCCAGTTCTGTAGCCCTTTGGTACCCCTACCTACTATTGAAGTCCCATTTGAGAGGATTGGGATGGATTTAGTTGGGCCCCTTCCACCGTCTGCACGTGGACACCAACATATCCTGGTCATCTTGGATTATGCCACTCGTGACCCGGAGGCCATCCCTTTGCGTAACACGGCCACCAAGACGATTGCCAATGAACTGGTGCATGTGTTTAGTCGGGTCGGTATACCAAAACAGATACTCACCGACCAGGGGACCCCCTTTATGTCCAGGGTAATGAAGGAGCTCTGCCAGTTGTTACAAATCGAACCGTTACGCACATCCGTGTATCACCCTCTAACAGACGGGTTGGTCGAACGGTTCAATAAAACTCTGAAGCAGATGCTGAGAAAGGCGATAGACAAGGATGGGAAGAACTGGGACTATTTACTTCCGTATTTGCTTTTTGCCATCAGGGAAGTACCCCAGTCTTCCACGGGATTCTCGCCTTTCGAGTTATTGTACGCCCGACGTCCTTGCGGACTGTTAGACGTCGCAAAAGAAACCTGGGAGGGTCAGGTCACTCCGTTTAAAACGGTGATAGATCACGTAACACAGATGCAGGACCGTATTGCGGCTGTTATGCCTATCGTCAAAG
Source organism: Dendrobates tinctorius (assembly GCF_039654945.1). Taxonomy (NCBI): domain Eukaryota; kingdom Metazoa; phylum Chordata; class Amphibia; order Anura; family Dendrobatidae; genus Dendrobates; species Dendrobates tinctorius. The sequence goes on from NW_027361732.1 coordinate 803,072, forward strand.
AACACAAGATGCAGGCTCAAGGAGCCCAAAAAAGAATCTATGATAGGGGCGCCAAGATCCGTACGTTTGCACCCGGAGATAGCGTGTTGATCCTGGTCCCCACGGTGGACAGTAAGTTCCTGGCAAAGTGGCAGGGCCCCTTTGAGATTAAGGAAAGAGTTGGTGAAGTAAACTACAAAGTATACCAGGCAGGTAAATGGAAACCTGAACAGATTTATCATGTAAATTTGATAAAACCCTGGAAAGATCGGTCTGCCTTGTCAGCGGAGCTGGCCCGTCCCGTCTGTTCGCATACCGTACCGGAGGTACGGGTTGCAGAGACTCTCTCGGAGCGGCAAAAGACTGAGGTCAGGCAGTTTCTACTTCACAACCAAAAGTTTTTCTCAGAAAAACCAGGCCAGACTACGCTTATGAAACATGACATCGTAACGGAACCTGGTGTCACAGTTCATGTAAAACCCTACCGAATCCCAGAAGCGTGCCGTGAAGCCGTTTCCCGAGAAGTGAAGGCAATGTTAGAGTTAGGAGTCATTGAGGAATCGCACAGTGCTTGGTCCAGCCCGATTGTGCTAATTCCTAAACCGGACGGCACCATCCGGTTCTGCAATGACTTCAGGAAACTGAATGCGGTCTCAAAATTTGATGCCTACCCTATGCCCCTTGTCGACGAGTTAATAGATCGGTTAGGAAAAGCCCGGTATATTACGACCCTAGACCTAACAAAGGGGTATTGGCAGATCCCTCTGGCGGAGGCGGCCAGAGAAAAGACGGCATTTGCTACGCTGGAAGGTTTATTTCAGTATGTGTATATGCCGTTTGGACTGCATGGAGCACCGGCGACCTTCCAGAGACTGATGGATCGAGTCCTGAGGCCACATAGGCAGTACGCTTCGGCCTATTTGGATGACATTGTCATTTACAGCTTGGACTGGGAGACTCATCTCCAGAGAGTACAAGCTGTGATTGACAACCTGTGGGGGGCAGGTCTAACCGCGAACCCCAAGAAATGTCACATCGGGCTAGAAGAAGCCTGGTATTTGGAGTATGTAATTGGGAGGGGTATTGTTAAACCCCAGGTCGATAAGATTCAAGCGGTTCAGGACTGGCCGCAACCTGTCAACAAGAAGCAGGTGCAAGCCTTTCTGGGGATCGCCGGCTATTATCGCCGGTTCATACCCAATTTTGCAGACATCGCTACCCCCCTAACGGATCTTACCAAAGGGAAAGACTCCGTCATATTTAAATGGAATTTAGCGGCTGAAAAAGCCTTCCATAGCCTTAAAATGGGCACTTTGCTCTCAACCCGTACTGGTGACTCCGGACTTCCGCAGCGAGTTTGTGGTGCAAACGGATGCCTTGGATACCGGTATCGGGGCCGTACTGTCACAAGTGAGGGACGGAGTGGAACACCCAGTCCTCTATCTCAGCAGGAAGCTGAATAAACATGAGCAAAAGTATGCAGTTGTAGAAAAAGAGTGCCTAGCCATTAAGTGGGCTCTAGAGGCCCTCAAATATTGCCTGGTGGGCCGAAAGTTCAGGCTGATCACTGACCATGCCCCTCTCAAGTGGATGCACTTGCACAAGGAACGGAATAGCCGGGTGACCCAGTGGTTCCTTGCCCTGCAGGCCTACACTTTTACGGTGGAGCACCGCCCAGGGGTACAGATGGGGAATGCAGATGCCCTGTCCCGAGTGCACTGTTTGGCGGGTGTCATTGCTCGACCAGAGTGGTCTGAGCAGAGGGGGGGATATGTGAGAATCATGGGGAATAGTGGATGAGGGCAGGTATATCTCGCCCAGATACCTTTCCTATGTTGCCTAGTCTGGTCAGTATCGCACCTGGTTACTAATGAATAATGGGAGGCGGATATAAAAGGATGCCAGGTGGTTGTGTGAGTGTCTCAGCCTGGGGACACAGAGAGCCTGTCTGTGTGAGAGACACACGTGAGTGGAAGCAGTGCCCACTGTTACTGTGGTTAGGCTGGATGGGAGAAGCCCACCAGTTGGTAGTTAGGTCGGATCTTGTTTAGTTGGTGCCGGACAGGCAAGGATTTGTTTTATGTTTTATTTCCTTTATGCATTGCTTTCACCTTTAATAAACCTGACCCAGTGTCAGTTATACCCAGACCCCGGCTTGTGCGCCTGAGTTTCATGCTAAATGCATGTGACCTTTGACCCCAGCAAAGGCGATCCCGGAGTGTTTTATCACAGCCCTTAAACCAGAGAGCTATGTCGCACAAAATAGTTAATAAATAACATTTACTATATGTTTACTTTACATCAGTACTATTTTTGAAATGTCATTTTTTTGTTATGAAGTTAGAAGGGTTAAAAATTGATCAGCAATTTCTCATTTTTCCAACACAATTTTCAAAACTGTTTTTTACCCCACTAATGACAGAGCCAATTTGCTACTTAATGACCAGGCCAAATTTTATAATTGTAACCACTGTCACTTTATGAGGTTATAACTCTGGAACGCTTTAACGGATCCCGCTGACTCTGAGAATGTTTTTTGTGACATATTGTACTTCATGTTAGTGGTAAAATTTCTTCGATATGACTTATTTATGAAAAAAATGGAGATATAGTGAACATTTTTAAAATTTCACAATTTATGTCCTTAAATCAGATGGATATGTCACACAAAATAGTTAATAAATAACATTTTCCACATGTCTACTTTACATCAGCACAATTTTGGAAACAAATTTTTTTTGTTAGGAAGTTATAAGGGTTAAAAGTTGACCAGTGATTTCTCATTTTTACAACAAAATTCACAAAACCGTTTTTTAGGGACCACATCACATTTGAAGTCACTTTGAGGGATGTACATGACAGAAAATGCCCAAAAGTGACACCATTCTAAAAACTGCACCCCTCAAGGTGCTCAAAACCACATTCAAGGAGTTATTTAACTGTTTACATGCTTCACAGGAACTGAAGCAACGTGGAAGGAAAACATTTAAGTTTTTCCACAAACATTTTAATTCAGAACCAGTTTTTTTATTTTCACAAATGTAAAAAGATAAAATGAACCACAAAATGTGTTGTGCAATTTCTCCTGAATACGCCAATACCCAATATGTGTGGGTAAACCACTGTTTGGGTGCACGGCAGAGCTCGAAAGAGAAGGAGCGCCGTTTTGGCTGGAATTGAGATGGGACACCATGTCTCATTTGGAGAGGCTCTGATGTGCCTAAACAGTGGAAACCCCCCACATATTACACCATTTTGGAAACTAGAGTCCCCCAAGGAACTTATCTAGATGTGTGGTGAGCACTTTCAACCCCCAAGTGCTTCACAGAAGTTTATAACGTAGAGCCGTGAAAATAAAAAAAAAATTCTCTTTCCATAAAACTGACTTTTAGCCCTCAATTTTTTATTTTCACAGGGGTAACAGGAGAAATTGGACCCCAAGAGTTGTTGTCCAATTTGTCCTGAGTCTGCTGGTACCCCATATGTGGGAGAAAACTACTATTTGGGCACACGTCGGGGCTCGGAAGGGAAGTAGTGACCTTTTGGCATGCAGACTTTGATGGAATGGTCTGCAGGCATCATGCTGCATTTGCAGAGCCCCTGATGTGCCTAAACAGTAGAAACCCTCTACAAGTGACCCCATTTTGGAAAGTAGACCCCCCAAGGAACTTATCTAGATGTGTTGTGAGAACTTTGAACCCCCAAGTGTTTCACTAACGTTTATAACCCAGAGCCGTGAAAATAATAAGCAATTTATTTTCCCTAAAAATGATTTTTTTAGCCCCCAATTTTTTTATTTTCACAAGGGAAACAGGAGAAATTGGACCCCAAAAGTCGTTGTCCAATTTGTCCTGAGTATGCTGGTACTCCATATGTTGGAGAAAACTACTGTTTGGCACACGTCAGGTCTCGGAAGGGAAGTAGTGATGTTTTGGAATGCAGACTTTGAAGGAATGGTCTGTGGGTGTCATGTTGCGTTTGCAGAGCCCCTGATGTGCCTAAACAGTGGAAACCCCCCACAAGTGACCCCATTTTGGAAACTAGACTCCCCAAGAATCTTATATAGATGTGTTGTGAGAACTTTTAACCCCCAAGTGTTTCACTAAAGTTTATAACGAATAGCCGTGAAAATAAAAAATCTTTTTTTTCCACAAAAATGATTTTCTAACCCCAATTTTTTATATTCACAAGGGTAATAGGAGAAATTGGACCACACAAAACTTGTTGTCCAATTTGTCCTGAGTATGCTGATACCCTATATGTGGGGGTAAACCACTGTTTGGGCTCACAGCAGAGTTCGGAAGGGAAGGAGCACCGTTTGACTTTTTCAACGCAAAATTAGCTGGAATTGAGATCGGACACCATGTTGCATTTGGAGAGCCCCTAATGTGCCTAAACAGTGGAAACCCCCCAATTCTAACTCCAACCCTAACTACCAACACACCCCTAACCCTAATCCCAATCCTAACCACAACCTTAACCCCAACACACTCCTAACCCCAATACACCCCTAACATAACCCTAGCCACAAACCTAACCCTAACACACCCCTAATCCTAATCCCAATCCTAACCCTAATCCCAACCCTAAAATTAATCCAAGCCCTAACCCCAACTCTAGCCCAAACCTTAACCCTAACTTTAATTTCAACTCTGACCCTAACCCTAACTTTAGCCCCAACCCTAACTTTAGCCCCAACCCTAACTTTAGCCCCAACCCTAACCCCAACCTTAACTTTAGCCCCAACCCTAACTTTAGCCCCAACCCTCACTTTAGCCCCAAACCTAACACTAACTTTAATACCACACAGAAGAAAAGAGCACAAAACTCCAAGATAAAATTAATATCAGTAATATCAGAATTTATTCAAAATGACATATAAAACAGATAGATTAAAAGTAACAATAATTTAGGAACAAAGTTGAATTGCTGATGCCACAAGTGTAACACACAGGAACCACCATATATTTAAGTGGATGGGAGAGCAAAGAATGGCAACGAATCAGAAAAATAATACTGCTCAGAGTCTCATGCATATTCATATATATATAATATCTATATTAATATCTATAATAATATATATAATAATATAATAATATATAATAATATATTATTAATATAATATAATATAATATATATTATTATATTATATATAATAATATAATATATATAATAATAATATAATTAATATATATATATTATATATATAATATAATGAATATAATATAATAATTAATAATTAATATAATATAATAATAATAATATATATAATAATAATAATTAATATCTATAATATATGTAAAAACTGATAATACGTCAAAAATATATGACAAGAAAGAGAGAGCAAAAGAGTAATCCTATCCAGCTTAAACAGACGATTCCAAAAATATAGTGTATGTCACTTTAAGCGAACAATAGTATCACTGAGAGTGCCAAATAAAGCCCTTGCCCATAGTCTCTACTGCAGTAACCTGTGTGCGCAGGTTACTGCAATGAACTCGGCAGGTTACTGCAGTGACCTCAGCATTACTGCTGCTGAAGAGCTGGACCTGCTGATCAGGTGACTGGGACCACAATACACAGAGCGAATCAAGAGACTCAGATCTGTTTACATCAGCTATCCAGTGGCTGGTTTCACGACTGCATGGGACAGACTAGAGAAAGGTTTTGGCAGTCCTGAAGCTATAGAAGAAGACGCACTGCTCAAACAATTACAGGATTTCCCTAAAATATCCAGCAAAAATGCTTAACAATTCCAGGAACTCAGCGACCTGCTGTTCAAACTCCAGCTGGTCAAGACAGACACTCATCTACCTGGCCTCAGCTACCTAGACACTGCACGTGGGGTGAAACCTATAGTCTCCAAGCTGCCAACGTGCAAGAAAAATTGACTATGCTAGGGACAAGTTATAAAAAGGAACACCAGGTGTCCTTTCCTCCGTTCTCCTACTTCTGCGAGTTCATCAAAGACATTTCAGAGCGTAAGGTCAACCCAAGCTTCACCTGTGGAGAACCCACCAGCACAGCTTCATCCGCTCCCAAATATGAGAGCCCTCATCAAATTGACAGAAAATGTAGAGGCCCGGTATCGGTGAAAAAGACTGACGTTCTTCCCACACCAGCATTGGTTCCTGATGAGGACAATAAGGATGATAGAGTCGAAAATCCAAACTGTCAGTGTCCCATCCACAAGAAGCCACATCCACTGAAGAAATGTCTCTGTTTCAGAAAGAAACCACTCCAAGAATACAAAGAGCTTCAAAAGAAGTTTGTAGTATGCTTCAGATGTTGTGCTTCTACCGAACACCTTGCTAAGGACTGTAAGGTTACAATCAAGTGTATGGAGTGTGACAGTGAGGACCACGTACAAGCGCTCCATCCATCCAGTTTAACTCTACACCTATGCCTTCTCCCACCACAAACCATGGCGGGGAGAGTACAGGCCAAGCAGCAAGTCTGCAAGTATCTTCTTCATGCACAGAAGTCTGTGGAGAAGGTCTTTGGGACAAGTCTTGTGCGAAGATTTGCCTGCTAAAGATATATCCCAAGGGTCACCCAGAGAAGGCCGTGAAGGTGTATAGCATCCTGGATGATCAGAGCCACCGATCACTAGCAAGGTCAGAACTCTTTGATCTGTTCGACTTAAAGGGAAGCACCTACCCCTACACCTTAGGCACCTGCAGCGGCCTCTCAGAAGTCTTCAGAAGAAGGGCTTGTCGTCTCATGGCAACATCTTTTGAAAATACTGTAGAAATACCTCTACCCACACTCGTCGAGTGCAACCAGATACCATCCAACAAGGAAGAGATCTCAACGCCGGAAGCCGCTCTTCATCATCCTCACCTGAAGACTATAGCCAGCAAGATTCCAGCTCGCGATCACAAAGCAGAAATCCTAATTCTACTTGGGAGACATCCTGCATTTACACAATGTACATCAGCAAATCAACGGTTCTCACAATGCACCATTTGCTTAACACTTCAACCTAGGCTGGGTGATCATAGGGCACATCTGCGTAGAAAAAATAAAAAGACTTAACGCTATCTTCTCCTACAACATGCACATCTTGCCAAATGGTTGCAGCACTCATTTCCAGCCATGCCCACATCATTACTCGGTGAAAGAGAAACTGAGCGACACCAAGTGGCAATGGCCACCACTTGAATACGGACTGTCCCTGGGACGATGACCTCGGGTCAACAGTGTTCAATTCCACAAGTGAAGCCAACAAGTTGGCACCCACAAGAGAAAATAAAGAATTTAAAAAGGTTATAGACAAAGTATTTGCTCAAGATGACTCCAACAGCTGGGTGGCTCCGTTACCCTTTTGTTCTTCAAGACCAAGGTTGCTAAACAATCTGCAGCAAGCAACAGCAAGGTTCTCTTCTCTAAAGCACACTTTAAATAGAAAGCCAGAGACGGAAAGACATTTCATTGATTTCATGCAAAACATCTTTGACAGAGATCATGCAGAACCCCCTTTGCCACTGAAGGAAGGAGAAGAATGCTGGTACCTTCCATCCTTCAGTGTCTACCAGATCCTAACCAGATCAGGGTGGTATTTGACTCCAGTGTTCAGCACGAAGGCTTCTCCCTCAACATCTTGCTTCTTACTGGACCCACCAGGAACAACAGCCTCATAGGAGTGTTGATTTATTTCAGGCAGAAATACATGGTGATAATAGCCGGCATCCAGCTGATGTTTTATTGCTTCATCTTGAGGGAAGACAGTAGAAACTATCTCCGGTTCCTATGGCACAAGGGCAATGACATCCACAACGAGGTCGTGGACCTACAGCCCTTCACCTGCTGTAGCGATCCATAGACTGAGATGGCCAACCCATTCTACACAGATAGTAGAGTGGTACTCGGATATACTGTATATATAACCAAACTAGCAAATTCTACTTCTATGTGAGTAATACAGTAGAGCGCATAAGACGTTTTGCTACTCCTGAGCAGTAGCATCACATCCCCTCTGATCTAAACCCAGCTGACCAAGGGACGAGACTCACAGCTGCATCCATGCTCGGTGAAAACATGTGGCTGACACCTCCAAGTATTTTATACGAGGATACCTACGATAACTACGTCAGCAACATATATGAGCTGGTGGATCCAGAATTTTACAGAGAAATTAGACCAACTGTCTCCACACACTATACTTCAATGACATCAAGGCTGAAGTTGAATCCTCAGTTTTGAACGCTTCTCAAGTTGGTCATCCACTATACGAGCTGTGGCTGATCTTACTCACCAATTACAAGTCTTCAGTGTGCCGCAGCTGGCACATGTGCAAGGGTCATCCTACCGTCGAAGGCAAGGAACAAGCTGCACAAGTCATCATCAGGTGCGTACAACAAGAAGTATATCACCATGAAATTGACAGTATTGCGAAAGGTGTCAACCTCTTTAAAAACAGTAGGCTCCTTGACCTTAACCCAGTTACTGAAGTTGTGCTACTTTTACCGAAGGAGGACATCACATGAACTGACCATTGTTGCTGCTCTCCGCCACAGCGGGGAGCATACCTCCTCATACCCCAGCTGTGTTAGGACATAAAATGCTCTGTGTGCAACTGGACTTGAAAATTTCCCCGTGGATTGAACATTATTATCATTGGATTGTTGGGTTGGTGGAATAGTTGGCTTGTTGTGGCTTCCCCAACCCAAAGATGGGTTTTTCTATCAAACTCATATTCATTTTTTTATTTCTTATTCAAGGACTACATGTCATCGTTCAAGTATGGAATTGAATTGTGCATATTGTTTTCTTCTCTCTCCTCTTTTCAGGTTCCATATCGGCATTGGACAGCAACGACTCGTCACGTCTCTGCAGGGTAATCAATACAAAGGAGGACAAGTTTATATTACAGGAGGATTTATGTAAACTAGAAGCTTGGGCTGATAAATGGCAAATGAGCTTTAATGGGGATAAATGTAAGGTCATGCACTTGGGTAGAACGAATAAGATGTATAATTATGTGCTTAATTGTAAAACACTGGGCAAATCTGTCACTGAAAAAGACCTGGGTGTATGGGTGGATGACAAACTCACATTTAGTGGCCAGTGTCAGGCAGCTGCTGCAAAGGCAAATAAAATAATGGGATGCATTAAAAGAGACATAGATGCTCAGGAGGAGAACATAATTTTACCTCTATATAAGTCACTAGTGCGACCACACTTAGAATACTGTGTACAGTTCTGGTCTCCGGTGTATAAGAAAGACATAGCTGAACTGGAGCGGGTGCAGAGAAGAGCGACCAAGGTTATTAGGGAACTGGGGGGTCTGCAATACCAAGACAGGTTATTACACTTGGGGTTATTTAGTTTGGAGAATCGAAGGCTTAGGGGTGATCTTATTACAATGTATAAATATATGCGGGGACAATACCAAGACCTTTCTAATGATCTTTTTACTCTTAGACCTGTGACGGGGACAAGGGGGCATCCTCTACGTCTGGAGGAAAGAAGGTTTAAGCATAATAACAGACGCGGATTCTTTACTGTACGAGCAGTGAGACTATGGAATTCTCTGCCATATGATGTTGTAATGAGTGATTCCCTACTAAAATTTAAGAGGGGACTGGATGCCTTTCTTGAAAAGTATAATATTACAGGGTATATACACTAGTTTCCTTAGTGTTGCATTGATCCAGGGAGCTAGTCTGATTGCCGTATGTGGAGTCGGGAAGGAATTTTTTTCCCCAATGTGAAGCTTACTGTTTGCCACATGGGTTTTTTTTGCCTTCCTCTGGATCAACATGTTAGGGCAAGTTAGGATAGGATATGGGTTGAACTAGATGGACTTAAAGTCTCCCTTCAATCTTAATTACTATGTTACTATGTTACGTCATACGGAGACATTGTGAAATCTGAAGATTTCAGATGGGGAGTGTTGTGTCCCATGAATGGGAACAGCTTGTTGTGTGTTTTCTGTGATATGCATTGTATTCTCTTGTTGCTAGGCACAAGCCCTGCCCTTTGAATCTGTAACCTCTTCTCTCCTGTAGTTGATGGTGTTAACCCTTGCACCTCCCTTCCTCATTATTCAGTTTGCTGTAGCCATCTTTGGATGTACATGTGTACTTCTCTGTTTGGGATTACTCTTTCCACCTGCTGCATTGTACCTTAATACAAGATTTCAGAGAAAATCAACTCTGTTTCTAATGGACTCTTATTACAAGTCAATGTGGCCGAGTTGGAAGTATTTGAGGACGCATTGCATGTGAGTACAACAATCACACAGTTATATAAAGGATTGATGGCTAAGGATTTAGAGATTCATACTGCCTTGAAGAGACAGAATAGGGGGGCAGGCAACCTTTTTGCTTTTCCAGAGCCTTTGTACTACCAGTAACATGGAAGCCCCCTATATTTCCGTTAACAGAGGATGGACCTGAGTAGGGACTTGCTCTTTTTGTGGACTGATTTGAAGCTTTTGTTGGGAACATTTTACATAACATTTTAGATGAAAAGTCACCAGATTAATTTGCTGAACAATTTGGAATGGGCTGATGAATAAAGAAGCCAATTTTTTTTTGCAACAAGCATTCAAGCCAAAGTTTTAGGTGGAAAGCCAAAGATCTTGACAGGTGAGATTGTCATGCATCTGAGCCTGTGTTTTGTGGTCGGTTTCTCTGTCTGTGGAGCTACAGCAGACACACCTTTTTTCCAGGTGTTCAGTTTCTGTTATCTTTGCTTCAGTTTTATTAGGGTAACAGGTGTTTTCATTTACTCATTGCTCTGCATTATCACCTTTGGATGCAGCTTTATGCAGTTTCCCCCGCTGGTATTTCCTGCTGGTGATAGTCTCATATGGATGTCTAGCTATACTGCTGTAGTTTACAGAAGTCAGCAAAGACCAGGTAGGGTTTATCTCTCTGCTGTTTATGTTCTTTTACCCTGCACCTATCTTCTGTTTCTTTTTTAGAAAGTAAACTGCTTATTCTTTAACAGTTTGAACTTAATTCTTTATTTTGTATTTCATGGTTTATTTTACTCACTCTGATTTCTTAATATTTCAGCACACTTTCCCTTCTTTAGGTAATTTGCGCTCTGCTCTGGCTCACGCATGAACCACTAGGGACTATGGGGTCAGGATCTCTAGTCTGCACAGGGATGGGCAGGGTCAGTTGTAGTTTCAGTCTGTAATTTTCCAGAGTGAATTGATATTTTATCATGACAGACTTTGGGAACAAGTCGACAGTGTCTATCAGCACTCTTCTTTGTTTTAGTCACAGTTGCAGAAAAATTGGATCGCACCTCTTTCAAATTGTTATTTATGTCCTCAGAGATGCTGTTCAAGCAGGAAGTAAACTTTTTGGTGCAACTGGCAGAAATAGACAAGGTTTTCAACCATACACTGTAAAAATTAATTTTCCACAAGTCTTTGAAGCTGAATTATTATGGGCAAAGTCAGCCTAAGGAAGAAGACCAAGCCAATTAACTTGATGGGAGTTGGAGGCTATTTGTAGATCTTGCTCCATGGACTAACTGATTTTCACATATTTCCCAATATTTTGGGGATGATATGTTGAAGACAACTTTCATGAGATTTCAAAATGTTTGTAGATAGCCCTCAAAAACCATGGTCAGAGACTAAGCAAGCTTGGAGACAGTGGAGCTGGAAAATTTATTCAGATGAAAAACACTGGGGTCAACTGTCGAGCAGAATGAAGTACTGATATACTGAAAATGAAACAAAATGAAATATCTCGGAGAAATGATCCTGGCTCATCCTGACAGTAGTGAACCCTTGTGCCTCAGGAAGATTATTAACAAAATCCATAGAAAATTTAACCCTACATTTTGTGGTATAACAAGAGGCTTAAAAGGACAAAGAAGCGTTTGACATGGGAATTTGATCTGTGCACAAGAAGATGTGTCAAACTATTTTACCTACTGTCTACATTTGGGCCACCAGTAGAAATGATACAACAGTTCAGCAGCTCATTTAATATCAGAATGACCAGAGAGTAAAGAAGAGTGGGACTAATATAGGACTTTCTAGATGAGAGCTTTTGAAACTAGTATGTGCCTTTAGGTGAAGAAGTGGAAGAAGAAGCGATGGCAGGAAGTATACGTTCAGGTTCAATTATGTATGAAGTAGGACCTTTATAGGCATCAAACAATTCAAAATACCTTGATACGGTATCAGACATTGTGATGTCAAATTTTTCTTGGCTGGGATACCCTGCAGGTTTTTTAGGCTGGATGATAGGTGAAGGTTTAGACAAACCATGGAAAAAAAATTACCATTGATCTTGGTGGGAATACAGCCTAAGACCTGACTGAAGATAGTCCCGATTTTTGGGCCCAGGTCTAAGGGGTAAGGTTTCTCCTTGTGGAGAGTGACATGCCAGCTCTGGCTTGTTAAGGTAAGGAGGCTTATTCGTCATGCAATGCTCCTCTGGGAAAATTAATATGCAAATTGCCTCTTCAGAGAAAAAGAGGACTTGAACTCTATAGCGCCACCTGTTGATAGTAGCGATCCTACAAGTCACAATCAACCCTTTAACGAGTCTTGTAATATGACTTAGGATAAAAGCCAAATCAGAATCTCAATTTGCAGACACGGTGTTTCGGGCTATTGGCCCTCGTCAGTGCAAAGTATGAGAACTGATTTGGCTAGGTGAGAGGCTCTGGACTGAGGTCTAAGGGGTAAGATTTCTCTTTGTGGAGAGTGACATGCCAGCTCTGGCTTGTCAACGTAAGGAGGCTTATTCACCGTGCAATGCTCCTCTGGGAATATTAATATGCAAATTTCCTCTTCAGAGAAAAATTGAGGTCTTGAACTCTATAGCGCCACCTGTTGGTAGTAGCAATTAGAGTTGAGCGAAACGGGTCGAAAAAATTCAAAAGTCGCCGACTTTCGCCAATGTCGGGTTTCATGAAATGAAACCCGACCTTAGCGTGAGGTCGGCCACGAGGTCGGCGACTTTAGCGCCAAAGTCGCGTTTCAAAAGATGCTTTAGCGCCCTTTTTCAGCCAATCAGGAAGAACGGACACTGTGGGCAACGTGATGACGTAGGCAGCGGTCACCACCATCTTGGAGAAGGGCATGCAATTGATTGGCTTGCTTTGTGTGGCGTCACAGGGGGTATAAAAGGGCGGGGACACCGACCGCCATGTTACTCATGCTGATCTCAGAATAGGGAGAGCTGCTGCTGGTTCTGTAGGGAGAGCGTTAGGAAGGCAAAAAAAAACAAATACTGCTTCTGCTGCTAGTGCTTTTCACTGTAGTTACTGTGCAGTGAAAGGTGAAGATTTTTGCTTTTGTGCAGCAGCGCTGGTGGTGATTAGCCTGCCTTTTAAGGCTAGCTGCATTGCTGTGTGCACACTGGTGTTCAAACTGCTTTTTTAAAAGCAATCCAAATTGTATTGTTTTGTCCTGGTGAGGTAGTGAGTGTTCATTTTTTCACACACCGTACAGCTGTGTACGCTCCTCACACAGTACCGTGTAACGTCTGTTATCACGGCCAAATTGAAGCTATCTACGTGTGTGACTCTGTAAGGAAAAGTTGAGGAGTTTGTCCGTTCTTACAGACCTACACCTTATAGTTTTGTCCATTTTTCAAACAGTTTAGTATATTTGCTGTTTGATTACATTCAAAACTAGAGAGGACAGCGTGTGTCAGTCCGTATACAAAAACACGGAGCTTGACAATTTTACATACACCGTACAGCGGTGTACGTGCACGCTCCTCTCTCAGTACCGTGTAACGGCTGTTATCACAGCCAAATTGAAGCTATCTACGTGTGTGACTCTGTAAGGAAAAGTTGAGGAGTTTGTCCGTTCTTACAGACCTACACCTTATAGTTTTGCCCGTTTTTCAAACAGTTTAGTATATTTGCTGTTTGATTACATTCAAAACTAGAGAGAGACAGCGTGTGTCAGTCCGTATACAAAAACACGGAGCTTGACAATTTTACATACACCGTACAGCGGTGTACGTGCACGCTCCTCTCTCAGTACCGTGTAATGGCTGTTATCACGGCCAAATTGAAGCTATCTAAGTGTGTGACTCTGTAAGGAAAAGCCGAGGAGTTTGTCCATTCTTACAGACCTACACTCTAGGGAGATTCCAATTCTGCCCAATTCTATATACTGTACACCTTGTAGTTTGTCATACACTAGGCAATATCTGCCAGTCCCATTGCGGTGTTATAGACACAGGGCCTGACAGAATCCAACTGTGTCCTGAAGTGTAGAGAGATTCCAATTCTCCACAGTCCTCTATCCACCTTTCTTACAACATCCAAAATCTGCCTGTCACATTGCGGTGTAAAATAAACAGGGCCTGACAGAATCCAACTGTATCCTGAAGTCTACAGAGATTCCAATTCTCCACAGTCCTCTATCCACCTTTCTTACACCATCCATAATCTGCCTATCACATTGCGGTGTAAAATAAACAGGGCCTGACAGAATCCAACTGTGTCCTGAAGTCTAGAGAGATTCAAATTCTCCCCACTACTATATACACCTTGTACCTTGTTTTACAGTACCATATAGTTGGTGTTTTTTGGGTACATTTTCCCCAAAAATGAGGAAGTGTGGTGGAAGAGTCCGTGGAAGTGGGCGGGGGTTAGCAGCTGGTAATGATGGTGTTGGTGGTGGATCTGCTGGTAGTGGCAAAAGCAAAATAGCACCTAATGCAGGAGATGTTGAGCCTGCGTCATTGTCTGGCTCCACAAGGCCTCGAAGGCTCCCTTTTCTGGGAGTAGGTAAACCGCTTTTAAAGCCGGAGCTTCAAGAACAAGTTTTGGCTTACATTGCTGACAGCCTCCAGCTTTATCGCCTCTGTGACATCGGCGGCCGTGCCCGCCGATGCCCCTTCAGCGGCGGTGCCCGCCGCAGCTCCTCCTCACCTGCGTCCTCCTGTCCACTCACACTTCCGCTCTGCTCCCCGCGCTGCTGCGGGTAACCGCGCCGGCCTTAGGCCGCGCACGCGCGTTCTCCCGCTCTCTTCTGCTGGTAGGGGGCGTCGCTGAGGGGAGGGTCTGTAGGGCGTACTTCCGGCCTCTGGTTATATCAGGCGTCCGCTCTATTCTGAGGGCGCCTGGTGATTGTGTGACCTCTTGCACCCATCGGCCCTTACCTTCTAGTGTACCCTGCCTTTCCTTTGCTGTTCTCCCTGTGTGCTCTTTGGCCTGCTCCACTTCCGTCAGTCTGTCTCTGTCCCGTGGTCCCCCTCTGAACCCCTTCCTGTGGAATCCTGGCCAGTATTTTCCGTTATCCTTGCTCTGCCTGACTATCCATCGAGTCGTCCCTCCTGGCACCGGCTGTCGCGGTTCTGCCCCCTGCGGCCCTGCCCCTAACGATCCCTGTACAGGGGTCGGTCTTCACCAGGTACGCTCGGCCCAGGGGCTCCGGATCCACGACCCAGAGGGTCCACTCTTGGACGTATTAGCCTAGAGTTGTTACAGTATCACCAGGCCATGGATCCCGCCGGTGCCGCAGCCGCCACACAAAAGGAATTACTTTTCCTTCGCGAAAACCAGACCCGGATAATGTCCTTTATGAAGTCTATGGACACCCGGCTATCCGCCCTGCAGACCTCTGACCCCGGGCACGCTCCCCTCCTAGTCAGTCTCCAGCAGGAGCTCGCACAGCAGCGCGACGCTCAATCCCACATCTTAGGTTACATGGCGTCCGTGGATGATCGATTGCTTGCTCTGCAATCCTCCGCTGCCGCAGCAACTTCCCCCTCTGACGTGGTCTCCACCCCGGCTCCCCGTCTGGGTAAACCCCCCAGGTACAGCGGAGACCCTAAGTTATGCCGGGGTTTTCTAAATCAATGCAGGCTACATTTTGAGCTGGCCCCCCTTCAGTATCCTACTGACCGCGCCAAGGTGGCGTTCATTGTGTCCCATCTCGAGGGTGAGGCCCTGTCCTGGGTGAACCCCCTGTGGGAGAGGGATGACCCCGTAGTGTTAAACATTCTGACCTTCTTGGAAACCTTTCGCAAGGTATTCGATGAACCGGGTCGCTTAGCATCCTCCACGGAGGCCCTTTTTAACCTCCGCCAGGGTCCCCTCACAGTGGGGCAATACGCCATCCGCTTCCGGACCCTCTCTTCAGAGTTGGGGTGGAACAATGAGGCTCTTGTGGGAGCCTTTTGGAGAGGCCTCTCCAGTAAGATCAAGGATGAGCTTGCCGGGCGAGACACCCCCACCACTCTGGAGGACCTTATTTCTCTGGCCACTCGTATTGATCTACGCTTTCAGGAGCGCGCTCGAGAGGCGGTCGGAGAGAGAAGGTCCTTTAGGCTGTACCAGGCTCCTGTCCCTCGTTTCTCTGCATCTCCTGTTAGTACCGCTCCTGAGCCAATGCAGATTGATCGTGTCAGACTGTCCGAGCAACGGCGCAGGGAGAGGATGACCAAGGGACTCTGCCTGTACTGCGGAGGTGCCAACCATTTTGTGCGTTCTTGCCCGGAGAAGCCAGAGAGGTCGGGAAATGCCTCCACCTAGGTCAGGTAAGAGAGGACCCCCTAGGTGATCAAAATTCCTCTCTCCCCCTTACCCTTTCAGCTTTGATAATTACAGGTCGGGGGCGTGGATCTGTGGAGGCGTATGTGGACTCGGGTGCTGCTGGTAACTTTATCCGTCAGGAGGAGGTTGATAAACTCCGGATTCCAGTGATTGTATTAAGGAACCCTCGTGCTATTTCCTCCGTTGATGGTAAACCTTTACCCGGACTCATCACCACAGTTACCGTCGAAGTAGACCTTCAAATCGGAGCACTCCACCTCGAGAGGATAGCCTTTTATGTCCTGCCACAACTAGCCCATGCTGTTCTTCTAGGTCTACCCTGGCTCAGACGGCACGAGCCGGTGATTGACTGGCGCTCTGGGGAAGTTCTCCGTTGGGGGCACTCCTGCCAGGAGCACTGCCTACGGGCTCTCACTCGTCCCCGTCCATGCTCGAAGCCTGCCGACCTTCCGGGCCTACCCGCACCCTATCACATGTTTGCCGATGTGTTCATCAAAAAGGAAGCGGACTCCTTACCACCTCATCGCTCCTTTGACTGCCCTATTGACCTGGTCCCCGGAGCCAACCCTCCCAGAGGGAGAACTTATCCTCTATCCCCAGCAGAGACCACGGCTATGACGGAATACATACAGGAGAATCTGGCCAAGGGGTTCATCCGGAAATCCTCGTCTCCTGCGGGCGCAGGTTTTTTCTTCGTCCGGAAGAAAGATGGGTCCCTGCGACCCTGTATTGATTACCGGGGCCTGAACAACATCACTGTAAAAAACCGGTACCCGCTCCCGCTGATTCCAGAACTCTTCGACCGGCTGAGGGGGGCCAGAATCTTCACGAAGTTGGATCTGCGGGGAGCTTACAACTTAATCCGAATCCGAGCGGGGGACGAGTGGAAGACGGCCTTCAATACTCGGGACGGCCATTATGAATACTTGGTCATGCCGTTCGGTCTCTGCAATGCTCCGGCGGTGTTTCAGGAATTCGTAAATGAGGTGTTCCGGGACCTACTCTATTCCTGCGTGGTGGTTTACTTAGATGATATCCTCGTTTTCTCGGCCGATCTCTCCTCCCATCGGAGAAGTGTACGCATGGTCCTGCAGCGCCTTCGAGAAAATCGTCTTTACGCCAAGATTGAGAAGTGCCTCTTCGAGCAAACAGCGTTACCTTTCTTGGGATATATCATCACGGATTCCGGCCTTAAGATGGATCCGGAGAAGCTGTCCGCGGTACTCCAGTGGCCTCGTCCAGTTGGCATAAAGGCCATCCAGCGTTTCCTCGGCTTCGCTAACTATTACCGACAGTTTGTACCCCACTTTTCTACAGTCACCAAGCCCATCACGGTCCTAACCCGTAAGGGGACGAAGTCTAACGTCTGGTCTTCCGAAGCCGAGGACGCCTTTCTTGCCCTGAAACGCTCGTTTGCCTCTGCTCCGATCCTACACCGCCCAGTGGCTAGTAGGCCCTTCATCCTGGAAGTTGATGCCTCCTCCACTGGAGCTGGGGCGATTCTGTCCCAACAGGCTCCATCCGGACGTCTAGTCCCCTGCGGGTTCTTCTCCAAATCCTTTTCTCCTGCGGAGTGCAACTACTCCATTGGGGACCGGGAATTGTTGGCCATTAAGATGGCGCTGGAGGAATGGCGATATCTGCTCGAAGGGGCAGTGCATCCCTTTACTATCTTTACGGACCACAAGAACTTGGCCTACCTGCAATCTGCCCAGAGACTCAATTCCAGACAAGCCAGGTGGGCCTTGTACTTTTCCCGTTTTGAGTTTAAGCTCCACTTCCGGCCCGGCAGTAAGAACATTAAAGCTGATGCGCTTTCCAGGTCTTTGCAGCCACCCGAAAAGGAGGAGGATCCATCATATATCATCGAGCCGGCTAAAGTTATCTCCGTGGCCCCTGTGAGATTCTCTACCCTTCCGCCGGGCAAGACCTTCGTTCCTCCAAACAAACGTCTGGAAGTGCTGCGCTGGGGACATTCCTCCAAGGTTGCTGGGCACGTTGGGATTAAGAAGACTCTTTTGCTTCTCTCCCGGTATTACTGGTGGCCCTCTCTCCACCAGGATGCAAAGGACTTTGTAGCCTCTTGCAGGACCTGTGCTCAGAACAAGGTTCCTAGGACTCTGCCCTCCGGTCTCCTTCATCCGTTGCCTGTGCCAGAGGCCCCTTGGCAACAAATCGCCATGGATTTCGTGACTGATCTGCCTCGCTCTGCTGGATGTAATACCATCTTAGTCGTCGCAGACCGCTTCTCCAAGATGGCCCACTTTATTCCCTTGTTCGGACTGCCATCTGCTCCAAAGTTGGCCGAGATCTTTATCCACCAGGTTTTCAGGCTGCATGGTCTTCCTCTACGAATCGTAACCGATCGAGGGGTCCAGTTTACCTCCCGATTCTGGAGGGCCCTCTGTCGGCTCCTGGGCACGTCTCTCGACTTCTCTTCAGCGTATCATCCTCAAACCAACGGCCAAGTGGAACGGATTAACCAAATTTTGACCACCTACTTACGCCACTTTTCTAACGCTCATCAGGATAATTGGGTCTCACTCCTACCTTGGGCGGAATTCGCTCATAATAATCATCCCAGCGAATCAACGTCCAAGACGCCGTTCTTTGTGGTAACTGGGCTAAATCCTGGGGTTCCGTTGCCTTTTTCCGCATCATCTGGAGTTCCTGCAGCAGATACTCTCGCCAAGGAATTTTCGCAAATTTGGAAGGAGACCAGGGAGGCGCTCGAGGTAGCCAGCGTCCGAATTAAGAAACACGCAGACAAGAGACGAAGGGATCTACCCCCGTACCATCCCGGGGACAAAGTCTGGCTTTCTACCAAACATATCCGCCTGAAAGTCCCTGCTTACAAATTAAGTCCTCGATACATCGGTCCTTTTGAAGTACTTGGGCGCATTAACGAAGTAGCCTACAAATTGAGGTTGCCGGCATCGCTCCGGGTCCCTAACGCCTTCCATATCTCGCTCCTTAAACCTGTGGTTTTGAACCGGTTCCAACCAACCTCCATGTCCCCTCCCTCGCCAATTTCTTCTAACGATGTCTTTGAAGTAAAGGACATTTTGGCTATGAAAAGGGTCAAGGGTAAAACTCTTTTTCTTATCGACTGGAAGGGTTTTGGTCCAGAGGAGAGGTCCTGGGAGCCCCGAGAGAATGTCGATGCCCCCCTTATCATGAAAAGATTTCTGACCAACCTCAGAAGGGGAGGACATAGGGGGGGGTACTGTGACATCGGCGGCCGTGCCCGCCGATGCCCCTTCAGCGGCGGTGCCCGCCGCAGCTCCTCCTCACCTGCGTCCTCCTGTCCACTCGCACTTCCGCTCTGCTCCCCGCGCTGCTGCGGGTAACCGCGCCGGCCTTAGGCCGCGCACGCGCGTTCTCCCGCTCTCTTCTGCTGGTAGGGGGCGTCGCTGAGGGGAGGGTCTGTAGGGCGTACTTCCGGCCTCTGGTTATATCAGGCGTCCGCTCTATTCTGAGGGCGCCTGGTGATTGTGTGACCTCTTGCACCCATCGGCCCTTACCTTCTAGTGTACCCTGCCTTTCCTTTGCTGTTCTCCCTGTGTGCTCTTTGGCCTGCTCCACTTCCGTCAGTCTGTCTCTGTCCCGTGGTCCCCCTCTGAACCCCTTCCTGTGGAATCCTGGCCAGTATTTTCCGTTATCCTTGCTCTGCCTGACTATCCATCGAGTCGTCCCTCCTGGCACCGGCTGTCGCGGTTCTGCCCCCTGCGGCCCTGCCCCTAACGATCCCTGTACAGGGGTCGGTCTTCACCAGGTACGCTCGGCCCAGGGGCTCCGGATCCACGACCCAGAGGGTCCACTCTTGGACGTATTAGCCTAGAGTTGTTACAGCCTCCTCTTCTGAAGTTTTAAAAATTAAAAGCACTGAGTCATCATTGGAGGCTCATGTTCATGAACCACACCTTTCCTTGTGTCCTTCACCCCAACCAAAATTGAAGGATGCGGCAGGCCACACTACAGATTACTCCATGGAGCTGTTTTCACATACCATGCCTGGGTTAACAAGTCAAATCGTGAATTACCCAGGCAAAGATGAATCTGACATGGAGTGCACTGATGCACAGCCACTGATAGATGATTCTGCTGGTACACTCAATCATAGCACTATATTGTCCTCGCAGTGTACTGAGCCAGAATCTGACCCAGATGAAACTCAGGTGCCCCTTCCCGCATACTTTACCACCATACACGGTGACACAGAGGAAGGTGCACATGACATTGAAGAGGAGGTGATGGATGACCCAGTTGTTGACCCAGATTGGCATCCATTGGGGGTAAAGTGTGCCGCTGCCAATAGCTCAGAAAAGGAGGAGGAGCATCTGCAGCCGGCATCGACATCGCAACAGTGGTATCTGGCAGGCCCAGAGCAGTCCAAAAACGGGTTACAAAAACCAAAAAAGTTGCAGGACAGCTTGGCCAGACGGTCAAAATAGCACAGTGTGCAAGGCCTCAAAATGTCTTCCATAGTAGGAAGAGTGCAGTGTGGCACTTTTTTGATCAAAATCCTAATGATCAGGCAAAGGTTATCTGTAAGAAGTGCGCAAAGACCTTTAGCCGAGGGAAAAATCTGAGAAATTTGAGAAATTTGAATACCAGTTGCATGCTAAGACATTTAACCACCATGCACTTGCAAGCGTGGACGGACTAACAAAACTCACGTACCACATGTGCTACTGCTCCCAAAGAAGGTAGTCAGCAACGCTACATTTTTCCCCCACTGTAAGTCCACCGGTTAGCACACCACCAGCAGCAAATGTTGAGTTGTCGTCGCAAGGGCAAATCAGTCAGGGAATCACACTGTTATTGCAACGAAAGACTGAATCTAGGTCATCAGAAAGAACACCAACTCCATCACCATCATTAACCCTCTCTCAGTCCGTCATGTCCACCGCTAGTTCCACCATGTGCAGCTCTCAAGTCCAGCTCACCCTACCAGAGACTATGAGTAGGACAAGAAAGTACTCATCCTCTCATCCGCGTACACTGGGTTTGAACACCCACATTGTCAAACTAATCTTGTTAGAGATGATGCCCTATCGGTTGGTTCAAAGCGCAGCTTTCCGTGAACTCATGGCCTACGCAGTACCACACTATGACCTACCCAGTTGCCACTTCTTTTCTCGCAAAGCCATCCCAGCCCTCCACCTTCATGTGAAAGACCGCATTGTCCATGCACTCAAGCAATCAGTGAGTGGAAAGGTGCACCTCACAACTGATGCATGGTCGAGTAGGCATGGCCAGGGCCGTTACGTGTCCATCGCTGCGCTCTGAGTTAATGTGGTGGATGCAGGGTCCACAGGGGACAGCTGTGATGGCACAGTGCTGCCTAGCCCACGGTTGGCTGTAGGCGTTCGACCCTCCTCCTCCTCCAGAAGCGAAAGCTCGTCCACAGAGCGCAGTCGCACGAGCACTGCATCCACAGCTGACAGTGGTGCACACGATGTGTCCCACTATCGATCAGCTAGTGGAAAGCGTCAGCAGGCTGTGTTGCAGATGATGTGTTTGGGCGACAGACACACCGGGGAGGTACTGGCTACTTTCAGCGACAAACTGAGTCATTGCTGGGCAGTCTACATCTTGAGGCAGGCAAGGTAGTAGGTGATAACGGCCGGAATTTTGTGGCAGCCATAGCCCTTTCAAAACTCAGACACATACCTTGCTTGGCTCATACCTTGAACCTGGTGGTGCAGTGCTTCCTCACTAATTATCCGGAGTTAACAGGCCTGCTCCATAAGGTTCGAAGACTGTGCTCGCACATCCGCCGGTCGCCGGTACACTCCAGTCGTATGCAGAAGCTGCAGCGATTGCTCCACCTTCCCAAGCACCGCCGAATTATCGACGTTGCAACAAGGTGGAACTCCACCCTGCACATGGTTGAGTGGCTGTGCGAACAGAGGCAGGCCGTAATGCATTTGTGGGAGGATACACAGGCAGGCACTTTGAGGGCTGACATGGAGTTGACAAGTGTACAGTGGTCGAAGCTGAAAGACCTCTGTAAAGTCCTTCAATGTTTTGAGGAATGCACACGGCTGGTAAGCGCAGACGACGCCATCATAAGCATGAGCATCCCACTTATGCGTCTGCTCATGGAAACTTTGACGCACATCAAGGAGCAGGCATTTGCAGCCGAGGATGATGAGGAAGAGGAGGAGGGAAGCCTTGATGACAGTCAGCCATTGTCTGTTCAGGGAACTGTCATGGACGAGGTGGAGGAAGAAGAGGAGGAGGAGGATGATGATGGGGATGATTATTTAGGGGAGGAGGCTGCTTCTCGTGGGGCAAGAGAAAATGTTGGCGTGGCAAGGTCTGGTACAGGGTTTGTGCATGACTGGAGGGATGTGGATTTGCCTGAAAGTGCTCCTCCACCCAGCACTCGCAGTGCATCATTGACACCAGGAACATTGGCCCACATGTCAGATTATGCCTTGCAGATCCTAAAAAGGGACCCCCGCATTGCCAAAATGATGAACGATGATGACTACTGGTTGGCCAGCATCCTGGATCCACGCTATAAAGGCAAATTTCAAAATATCATGCCACAGGAGAACCTTGACCTAATATTGGCTAACAAACAAGCAACTCTGGTAAACCGGTTGGTTGAGGCATTCCCAGCACACAGCAGCGGTGATGGTTATCACACGAGCCGTAGGGGCCGGGGGCAACTTGGAAGAGGTGTTGGTGGTGCACACATCAGAAGTGGCGTTGGAGACAGGGGTTTCATGACCATGTTGTGGACTGATTTTTCAAGTCCCGCTCACACGACTGGTAATACTGCATCAATTGAAATTCACAGCAGACAGCACATGTCAACTATGGTTACAAACTACTTTTCCTCCCATATCGATGTTCTCCCTCACAGGTCATTCCCATTTGACTATTGGGCAGCTAAACTGGACACCTGGCCTGAATTGGCACAATATGCCTTACAGGAGCTCGCTTGCCCAGCTGCAAGTGTGCTATCGGAAAGAGTCTTCAGTGCTGCTAGATCAATCCTGACAGAAAAAAGGACCCGTCTGTCGACCCAAAATGTGGATGATCTAACCTTCATTAAAATGAACTATGCATGGGTTTCCAAGGATTTTGTCACACCTTACCCTGGTGACACATAGCCATTTTTCTGTCAACCTTTCTTTGGTCCGCCTCTTCCTGGGTCTTGACCAATTTCGCCTTTAGCAGCAGGTGAATGTCCCACATCAACATATGCGATTTTGTAAACCTGCCTAACTGGGCTGCCTCCTCCCCCCATGGCCGGGGTCACCACCTAGCGCACGCAACCGTGCGAGTGCCATTGCCCTGGACAGGTGGGTGGGCCAATTCTTGGGTGCGGGCACAGGGTCCCTCATAGTGCAATCAAGTGTCTCTGATGGTGGGGGTGCACACCTGCCATCAGACACACCGCCGTACTAGGAGGGGCCCAGTGCCAGTACCGACGCCCACGAGTGGGCCCCCCTTGCTTGAGCAGGGCTCCAGCATTTGCAATGTTTACCTCTCCCTGCTCCTCCACTGTATAGTCTGGGATGTCAAATCCTTCACTGGGACTGCCACTACAAATTTGGTGAACTGATAGAAGATGATGGTTAAGGCGTAGCTATGCCCTATCCCGCTGGCCGGGATCTAGCTTCAGATGATCAATGGCTTCCATTTCTTATGGACGTCGACTCACAATGAGATGCAGTGGTGGTTTCTCATCAGCTTTCCCAGTTTTCCTACCCACAGACGTGTTACATTCCAGCGCACATTTTTAAATGTGCCCTCTCATGCCAATCCAAATGAATCGCCTACGGCCTGTGGCTTCTGACTTTTGCACTCCAAAATTACGTGACAGAGCATGATAGGCAGTGAGCACCATGTTTACATCTCTCCCTGTGATCAAAATTATATGGATATGAGTAATGGCGATGGGATCAACGGTACTGCGATACAGCAACACTTTCTTCACAAAGAAAGGTTTTCACTGTCTCCACACACTAATTAATTGACGGTCTGCATCGCCTCTGAGAATTGTGACGGAAGTTTATCCCGTGAATAGGAATTCCTAGATTTCTGAAATCACTAGAATTTATGTCAGTAATTGTATGCATCTCATTTCCTATTGCGGAGAGTCTGGACTGTCTTACTGAGACAGAAATATATATGAAGATTTAAAAATACCACCAAAAGTGTGTACTGGTGTACGCTTCAAATACATTTCCTTTTTTCTACTTTTTAGATTGTTGTCTAAACCTTACTGAGAACATGGAGATTTTAAATATTTAAACTATGCTATATATACCTGCTATCCAGTGATAATGTACCCTTTCTCAACTTTGTACAAGCTGGTCAAATCCATACTGGGCCTGAGACCGTCTGAGCCTGCCTCCTGATCTATAGACATAGGTTTTTAATGTGTAAACTATGCTATACATACCTGTAATCCGGTGATACGTTACCCTTTCTCACCTTTGTCCAATCACGTCTAATCCATACTGGGCCTGAGACCGTCTGAGCCTGCCTCCTGATATATAGACCTACGTTTTTAATGTGTAAAATATGCTATACATACCTGTTATACTGTGATACGGTACCCGTTCTTACCTTTGTCCAATCACGTCTAATCCATACAGGGCCTGAGACCGTCTGAGCCTGCCTCCTGTTATATAGACCTACGTTTTTAATGTGTAAACTATGCTATACATACCTGTAATCCGGTGATACGTTACCCTTTCTCACCTTTGTCCAATCACGTCTAATCCATACTGGGCCTGAGACCGTCTGAGCCTGCCTCCTGTTATATAGACCTACGTTTTTAATGTGTAAACTATGCTATACATACCTGTTATCCAGTGATACGGTACCCTTTCTCACCTTTGTCCAATCACGTCTAATCCATACTGGACCTGAGACCGTCTGATCCTGCCTCCTGATATATAGACATAGGTTTTTAATGTGTAAACTATGCTACATATATACGTGTTACCCGGTGAAACTGTACCCTTTATCAACTTTCTAGAATCTTGTCGAATCCATACTGGGCCTGAGAACAGCTGCCGAGCTGTTAAGCAAGCTACAGCAACTGTGGTTTGGACACGTAATTTTTTGCATTTTTTTAGGAATGCCGGTTAGGCCTAATTCAGGAATTGTGGTTGACCTGCACTTACTGGGAAATCATCGTTCGCGGGGAATAATTGGCATCACAGATCCCCATCACTAACGGTGTTCTGCTGGTTATCTGCACCTGTAAGCGACAAAAGCTGGTCCTTTCAGTGTAGCACGCATGCAGCCCCGGAAATGTAACGCCATGATAGACCATGACAGTGCCAGAGCCTCGCGTATCCCTCTAGTAAGCTTGACGCGTACCGCGGGGGCATGTCGGAGTCTCGTTCGTTAACGGAATAAAGCTGACAAATTGCTAGCACAACTACAAACGGACATACCACACCACACACAATCGACAAAGCTTTCAATATGTGCATCTTTTCTTGAGGTGGCATGGTTGTGGTTTCCCGGGTGGAGTCCAATTAAGCCGCAGGCTCCACTCCTGGTGGTGCCCTTTTTGACATTCCTTTAAAGTTCAGCTTTGCAATCATACTGCCCCCGGAAAGCAAACACTTTGCCTTCATGGACGCTGTTTGGAGGTTCGTGGGAATAACGCCGCCCGATCGCCAGTTGGCATAATTTATTGGTGGGAAGTCCGACGGTATATGATCGTGTTCGATTTCAGAATTATTTTTTTTTGGTTGGTATTTTACATTTTTAATCCAGCCTTTCTTGACTTCATAAGGGAATGACAGGCCTATATCTGTGTCTCCTCCACCTCCTTTCTTTTACTCCTCCACCTCTTTTCTAAATGTAGTTGCCCTTTTCCATAAGTAATTTTTGTCTTCTGAGCATTTTCTCTGCTTTGGGACACCTTTTAAGGTGTTTTGTAATTGTTTTCTATGTGTTTGCATGAGTTTGTGTTTGCCTGCCATTGTTTTCAATGGGGTTCGACGAACATTCGACGAACTTGCCTCCTGTGTGACGAACCAAAACACTAGCGTGGTGGCTCAACATTACTCCTGATATATAGACGTACATTGTTAATGTTTAAACTATGCTATATATACCTGCTATCTGATGATACTGTACACTTTGTCTACTTTTTATATTCTTGTCTAATCCGTACTGAGCATGTGAGCGTCTCTGTGTGACTGATGGAATATATATGGAGATTGACAATTATCCTTTGACTGAATAGAACTGTACATTTCTGATACAGTGCCATATATCTGATGTTATTTTGTGTCTATTTTGTGCAACATTTTGAAGTTTGGTGGAAGAGGCCGTGGACATGGGCGCGGGGGGGCCAGCTGGTGATGATGGTGGTGGTGCATCTGCTGGTAGTGGCAAAAGCACAATAGCAGCTAACGCAGGAGGTGTTGAGCCTGCGTCATGGTCTGGCCCCGGAACGCCTGGAATGATATCTTTTCTGGGAGTAGGTTAACCGCTTTTAAAGGCAGAGCATGAGGAACTGGTTTTGGCTTACATTGCCGAAACAGACTCCATCAAATATGCCCGCCTCTTCTGAAGTTTCAAAAAATGCAAGCACTGAGTGGTCAAGTGCTGGCTCCTGGTCAGGAAGAACCCCTTTCCTTGTGTCCTGCACCCCCACCCAAACTGAATGAGGCAGCAGGCCACACTTCACATTAGACCATGTAGCTCTTTCTATCATACCATGCCTGGGTTATCAAGTCAAATCATGAATTCCCCAGTCCAAGATGAATCTGACATGGAGTGTGGGTGGCCAGCCAGGGCAGTGGGGTTAATCGGTACCGGGCCGGTGTCTCACAGGGATGTGTCACGGTGGTGGTGATCCGTTCCATGGCCCTGGGCGTCCATACCAAGGGGTGAATTACGTTTATAGGTGAATGATACATGACGCCACCTGTCATTTCTGATTAGATTGACCAGCGCTGCAGTGTCGCTTCTGTGGGACAGATGTTGTGGTGCAGCTAAGATGTAGAAGCCCTGCACAGGTAGGGCCGTAGTCGTAGGGCAGATAAAAGAGTTGGGAGATGGTGTGCAGTGCAGGATGTAGCTGAGCCGTGCACCAGGCGCAGGAGAAAGATGACAGACACAGTCGTGCAGTTCCTTTACCTGTACTTGGTAGGTGCTGTCCAGGACCCAGAGTACAGATGGAGAAGGAGTTGGTCAGCCTGGAAGCCAATTTGGATTTCTCTCTCTGCAGATAGGTAGTGTGGCCTCCGTTCTAGCGCTTATCTGAGGTACTCGCAGTGCTGAGTTCAATGAAGTTCCCCCTGTTGACTCTCTTTTGGAACTTTCTCGTATGGCTGGCAGCCGTAGCCTTTTCCTTCTGGCTCACACACGTCGATGCTGGGGCCTCCGAGCCTCAGTTGGGTACAGAGCATTTACAGCTGCTACTTCCTCCGGATTCTGCAGCAGGAACGTCAGTGTCCCTACAAACTCGGAGACCGGAATCCGGACCATGCGCTCCAGCTAGGAGTGAGTCTTAACTCTGCTCATCCTCCAGCTCCCCTTCTCATGTCCACACACTTCCCCTTCCCTGCACAGAATGGCCTAACTTACCTCCTCCCGACCACAGAGAGCAGCTCCTCAGCAGTCATGTTCAGAGGTCTCCCTGCTGGCGTGGAGTGGGAAATGTGTTGTGTGTTGGTTTAACTGCTAGAGAGATCCTTCGATGCTCCCAAGCATGACATCACACTCCCTAGGAGGAAGGTAATGCCACTGTGGCGACCGTACTCCTGGGGATGCCACAAGTGCACTGATGCCCAGCCACTGCTAAATGATTCTGCTGATACATTGACCCAGACCACTACATTCCCCTCACACTCTACACAGCCAGAATCTGACCCAGAGGAAACTCAGGTTCCCCTTCCCGCATACTATACCACCTTACACGGTGACAAAGAGGAAGGTGCAGATGAAAGTGCAGGTTCCTTGAGCTGGTGGGGGGGCATACTCATGCCCTACTATTATAGGGGCTCTGTGCCACTGCCGTCGCCAACGAGTGGGCCCCCCCCTGCTTGCTCAGGATCACAGCACTTGCAAAGTTGAAATACTTACCTCTCCCTGCTCCACCGCCATGACGTCTTCCGCATTTCCTGACAGTGATAGTCTGATCAGAGAGCGCAATGACATCACGTCTGTACGCCCTCTGCCTAAACAGCCAAGTGCAGTGAGATGGACGATGGGGATGACGAGGAGTCCAGACTAGTACAGAGACTTATTTAATTGTTTTCAATGTTGGGACAGCAATTTTTGGGGAGCACTATACTCTGGAGAATGATATATGGGGCCCACCATACACTGGAGCATTCCAAAGGTGGACATCAGACACTGGAGCAGCATTTACAGGGCACATTATACACTAGAGCATTAGAAATGGGGCCCATTATGTATGGAGCATTATTTGGGCCCATAAAACAGTGGAGCTTCATCCATGGGGACCAACATATACTGTAGCATTATGTGGAGCTCATCATATACTGTTTAAAACATTATATGGGACCAATGATTCTGTATGGAGAAATATATGGGCCTCATTACTCTGTATAGCGCACTATGCGGTGGCCATAATACTGTCTGGAGTAATATACTGTCCGTTTTTGGAGCTATTAAAAATGGATATCAGTCATGAGATGTAAAAAGTGAAGTATTTTTCATTGTACTATGCCGCTATTTCTCTGCGGTATCGGAGCATCATGAGTTGTGGTATGTGTTAAAGAGGCGCTCTTTGGCCCAGGGCACATGAAAACCTGGAGCCAGCCCTACCCCCCCACAAATTTAGCCAAATAACCCCCCATCAGTGCGTAACTAGTATTATGAAGTAAATTAAGGTTGAAAAGCTTCAGTAATCATAATTGATGTTTTTGGCATTCAAAAGGGCACTGCAGGTGTGTTTCCTGTCCTCCACTCCCTGCCGACTTTGCTTCCCCATTGTCTTGCATTGGGTTTCGTGTTTCAGTCGGCCTTCGACTTTTCACGATAATCGGACGATTTCGTTCGACCCGACTTTTGCGAAAGTCGGGTTTCACGAAACCCGACTCGACCCGAAAAAAGGCAAAGTCACTCATCTCTAGTAGAGATCCTATAGGCCAGGCCTATCCCTCACAATGTCTTTCGATAGAAATGAAATCAATTTTCTAGATACCCTAGTTCTAAAAGACACAGAAGGCTAGCTAACTACAGACCTATATATCAAAAGTACCGACAGAAATAGCTTATTACATTATCAAAGTTTCCATCCAGTATCGGTAAAAAAATCCATCCCAAAATTTCAGACACATAGAATTAACCGCATAGTAACAGACCATACTCTACGTCAACAGCGGGTTAGTGAACTACATACCAAGTTTCAAAACAGAGGTTACCCCCAGTCTGTCCT
The DNA here is from genome assembly GCF_039654945.1 of Dendrobates tinctorius. NCBI lineage: Eukaryota > Metazoa > Chordata > Amphibia > Anura > Dendrobatidae > Dendrobates > Dendrobates tinctorius. Next base: position 832,956 of record NW_027361732.1, read on the forward strand.
ATTGCAAGCACAGGCAACACGGCCCACTAATCGCATGAATGCTAGCGAAAGATTCCCTTTCGTCCACTCATATCATCCATTTGCCTATCGGATACATAGGTCCATGCGTCGACATTGGCATTTGTTACATGAAGCCTACCCAGAAATTTCTGAATTCCAGCAACCTTTTCTACCGTGCTCTAAAAGAGCACCCCGCATTAGGGACCGACTGGTACGCACCGACATAGGCACAACCACTACTATTTCCAGTCAGCTCACCCTTCATACCCCGAGATGTGGTACATTTCCGTGCCTACATTGTACCCAATGTGGCAACGTACTTAAAGGGGAAAACATCCATCATCCCCATTCTGGCAAGAAATACAAAAGCCAGAAGTACTTCACCTACGACACACCATTTGTGGTCTACCTAATCAAATGTCCATGTGGTTTAGCCTATGTGAGAGAAACCATCCAGCCCGTCAAAGATCGCATTTCCAAACACAAATCCACCATTCTCTGTAAAAACCTTTTATTACCAATCCCCCATCATTTCATTACCCACAACCATAAAATCTCTCAACTCCGTTTTCAAGTCATTGAACAGGTCCCACTTCCAAGACGAGGGGGTGATCGCATAAAAAGATTAAAAGAACGTGAAGCCTTCTGGATTCACAGATTGGGTACCCTACACCAGAGAGGCTTAAATAGGGACTACGATTTGGGATCATTCATTTAATCCCTGGGACACACCCCTTTGTATGTGACTACGGTTCAATTTGAATTATGTTAAATGACTTTAGATCTGGCGTTTATGATTCCCACTGATTTATGTTGCCTTATACTATGTGCTGATGTATCATTTGTGCATTTCTACTAGACATAGGCGATGTTTATTGCCATTTCTATGTATTGATTATATGCAACTAATTCTATGTCCTCCTCTTTTAGAGCTGGTTATATTTACCTCTTCCGTCTCCATTCTTCCATTGGATTGGCACTGAACCTCTTTCTCACCATCACTGCTCTATATCAGCTATAATAAGAGGGATACAATAGTGAAATATCACTTTAATATAGATTCCTATGGTGGAATGCAAACAAAATTGCCGCTGGAACACAAAATGTCACTTCCTCCCTTCACAGAGAGGCTTGACACGCACAGCCAGGAGCTTCCCGCCTCCTCCCACCACCTCTTCACAGCGATAGGCTGATTACACACCAGCTTATCCTGCCCACAATCCATTTATACCTTTTTCACTGCTTCCTGGACGAGCTGACAAGCAGCGGATGATGTGTCTTTCTCCAGGCACATGCGCACATCCAGGTCCCCTGGTAAGTCTCACAGCGCACCACCTGCCCTATTAGCGCTAATCTTCAAGTGAAAAACCTAATGGCACATTGCTTTACTGTTTCGTTTTTTTTTCTCACCCACCAGGCTAATTTACCATTGGGGATTTTCCTCTTTTAATGCTCCATACTCTTGTGAAATTGACCATACTGGTAGGCATTCTTACATATTACTCTCCCACTATAGGGACTTTGTCCCTTATTCACCATATAATAGAAATTATATCGGTTTTCCACCATAGAGACGTGCCTCACTAAATATCCACAGGGTTCCCACGAATCCCTGACACGCCTGTATAGTTTGGTATGTTTCTTCCTCTTTCCTCCTTTAACTGATATAATGAGATATAAAGTTGAGCATTGTATTTTGGACCTCTATATGTTGGTACTATTATATTTATCTGACTTGGACCAATATTGCCCATCTTTGTATATACTTTATTTTTGTTGCTCTCATTATGAATTTAATGATGATTATTTATTATTTTTCTCTGTTCTGTAGTAATTGATAAAGGCCAAATGCGGCCGAAACGTTTTGCCTTGACTACATTAAAAGACAAAAAAATACATCTTTAAGTTGAGTGCCTAGTTTATTTTTATTATTATATCAATAGCAGAGGCATCCACTTCAAAGAAAAATGGTATGTTGACATCAATATGGTGTAGGACAGGGTAAAATTTTCTGTTTTCAATGGTGTTTTTGCCACCACACCTTTGGAATCCATGGTTTGAGGATTCTCTTATCACACAGCTGGTGAGGTGGATTCACAAAACTGCAGGTCAGGGTGGACACATGGATTCAGTGCATTGGCATTTCAGACTGAAAGGCACGTGAAACAATAAAGACCAAGACAACAGGCTTGAATTTGATTTGAGATCTTTGTTATTTGCTGACCCTGAATAAAATCCTGAGTGACCAATTGTCTCCAGAAGTCACATAATTAGTAAATTGAGTCAACCTATATGTAATTTCTTCTCAGTATAACTACAGCTGTTCTGCCTCAGAGGTTTAATTGAGAACATTATGGATCAAACAGCAGCATGAAAACAAAGGAACACACCAAATAGTTCAGGGATAAAGTTGTAGAGAAGAGTAAAGCATGATTAGGTTACAAAAAAACATAGCTCATACTCTAAATATGTCCCAAAGCACTGTTCAATCTGTCATCCAAAAATGGAAGGTGTAAGACACAACTGCAAACCTACGAAGACATAGCTGTCTACTTAAACAGACATCCCAAGCAATGAGAGCACTAATTAAAGAAGCAGCCAAGAAATCCAGGATCAATCTGCAGAGATCCACAGCTCAGGTGGGATAATCTGTTAACAGGACAACTATTCGCTGTATGCTAGACAGATCTGGGCTTTATGGAAGAGTGGTAAGAATAAAGGCAATTTTGAAAGCTAGCTATAAGAGGTCCTGTTTGCTGTTTGCAAAGCCATTTAGGGGACACAGCTAGCGTGCGGAAGAAGGTGTTCTGGTCAGATGAGTCCAAAGTATAACTTTTTGGGCTAAATGCAAAAAGCTATGTGTAGCGGAAACCTATTTGAATGGCCTAGTCACAGTGCAGACCTAAAGGCAGTCCTACAAAGTATTGGCTTGGGGGAGCTGAATACAAATGCTTGTCACAATATTCAGATTTATATATTTTTTATACTTATACTTTATATTTTTTTACACTTCACAAACTCTTGCTAATTTTTGTCTGTATACCACATAAAATCCCCCCCCCCCCCAAATAATTTAAGTAATACTTTTTCAAAGTACTGTATGCATATAATGTCACTGAGGAATGCTGTTGTATTTGTAGGACTCGACATGGAGCACAGCAAAGGGTGTCGGCCATAGCGGTAGGGAATTGTGCTTGGACCTGAAGACGAGACAGGTGCATAACAGGCTTTCTTATAGGGCAGGGAAAATCTATCATAGCTCAGTAGATGCACATACTGCTTCTTGTGCCTTCCCAACCCACCTTCCTTATACACAGCTAACACATCTTGCTGCACTTCCCATGCGTGCTTTTCCTATCTCTCTATCCTAATTGAACAGAAAATACCAATAAAATGCATGTACAAATACTGCATGTACATCATTTAGGATACTTCTGTAGATTTTCAAATATGTTGTATCATTCGTAATGCAAAGGTTAAAATCATAGATTCCTAGGTAAACTCACCTTTTGCATCGATTTTCCATGAAAAAAAACACATCTTAGCTTATCCTAAAATGGCATTTACAGTGCACAACTATTGTGAACGAGCATTCCTAGGAAGTGCCGATCACTTGATCTTTGGTTACCTAAAAGATCGTCGTTGTCGGTAGCTCATTGTCCTGTGCACAATGTACCTGCATTGCCAAGAATTGATAGCCTTTGCGCAGTGACCAATCTATTACAGACTATGCAGTGGACATCTGATGGCGGTCGACTCGTATAAACAACCCTTGATTGGCAAACAGTTAGCTGGTTGTTTAATTCCACCGGTCGGCTAGTTTACACTGACCTTTACTCTTGCTATGCCATTTTATATTAAAAAGAAAAGCAGATTTGAGCACAGTAATTTCCTATTAATGGAAGGGGAACAATTCAGGTGCAGTACCTGAGTTTTGAGCTACTAATTTACTAACATTAATATAATGAAACCGCAATTAATGAGTGCCTTACTGACAAAAGCAAGTGAGAGTCAGGCTGGAGTCAATTGAAATTCAAGAAAGAGTATTTTATGCTAATGACAACCTATAGCAGTCACAGGTATATAATTTCAAATTGTGTAAGATTCGTTTTTCTCTACAAAAAATATTGTAATGTAAATGGATCTGGTATCACAGACTGCTAACTGCATTGCAAATGTACATGACTTAAGTCAAAGTTTATTTATGATGATTTAATATTCGCCCATACTATGCAAAAGCTAAATATGTCTGAGCCGCTAATGTCTCATCTTCCCAGAGGAGTAGAGTTACTGTGTAATGTAATGCATAGTGTAAGCTTTTCATGTGCCATACCGGACAGCAGAGGAAGTCACACACTCTTAACATATGATGTGTTTCACTGATATATTTGCAGAGTCTTTACATTCATTAAAAAGTGAGAGACAACACTTTCCTGGGAAATTGCAGGACTTTTATCATTTCCGTAGAGATTCGTCTGCAGATCCATGACAACAAAAAACATACCCGTATGTATGATGCCAGGGCATCAAATGGCTAAATATTTAGAAACTTTACCATTTATTAATAGTGATTCAGTGAGTTTTTAGATATAACATTTAGAAAAACTAAGAAAGAGCTAATGTCTCACCTAACCAGAAAACAATATAACACTAGCACAAATCCTGAACTATGACATCTATTGCTTGTATCAATCATCAGAGAAATTGAAAATAAAGAAAAGAAAAGAGGAAAGAATAGGAGAGAGGACGAAAAAGGGTAAAATAAACCTGTAGATCCTGAGCTAGTAAGACCAAACTACTATAAAATGACAATGAAATAAATTTTGCAAGTTGGTGGAGACACCCAGATGTGGTAAAACAAATTGTATTGACCCTAAATTCTCCATTGACAGCTACTCTATGTGATATAAATAAGATTTCTGTTACCATTCAGCCAAAGAAGGAGTGTGTACGTGTGGCGCCCTGCAGAGACAAATGTCTGTGAACTCTGATGATGTGAAAAGCCAGCTCTTCAGCCATTTTTACACACACATGTCATTAGTGCGAGACCTTTTGTGAAGTTTTGTAGGTAGCAGCATCTTCAGGAGAACTACAGAGCCAAGTTTTGTGCAAAAGTATCAAAAAAGTAAAGATTAAAGTTAACAAACTATAATCAATTTAAAAAGGTTCCCCCAGCCACTGATTAGCCACAGTGGGCATGCGCCATCAATGGTGGAAGAGAGAACACTGGCACATGACTAAGGCATTGCTATGGAGCAATGGTGGGGGACTGGTAGGTGATTATGTGGCTATTTTTATTTTTAATAAAAAAGTTACGAGATATAATATTTTAAAGTAAAAATAATTTTAGAATGATAACCAAATAAACAGTCCAAGATGAGGGTTTGTGCTGTAAATAATAAATGGCACCAAGTGGAGACACTGTTTTTATACATGCCATATAATATGCCTCTATGTTGCGGTTCAGATCAGCAGTAACGATCTGACACCAGAGTGCATTTATCGTGTTATAAGACTACCCGGCGTACAGAGACTAGCGCCGCCTCTGCAACTGAAGTCACATTAAAGTTTCACTTCACGGGGTGATGCAGGTTTCTGCATGCTGGGTATTCTGGCACTGCGCACTAACAGTGCTGACTCGTTATTGCTTTTCTGAGCCGGCAATAGCGAGCGCACTGTCATTTTGCACATTGCACATCAAGCAGGAACTAGTCCTGCCCCTGAAGAAATCATCACCGATGATACTTCATTTTTGGATGGCAGCCTCTGCCCCTCATCCCATGACATACATTTTAATTTCAGGTATTATTTATTTATTTTACACATTTATATAGCGCCATTAATTCCACAGCACTTTACAAACATTATTGGCACTGTCTCCATTGGGGCTCACAATCTTAGGAGTGTGGGAGGAAACCAGAGACTGGAGGAAACCCACGCAAACACGGGGAGAATATACAAACTCCTTGCAAATGGTGTCATTGGTGGGATTCCAGGTGACTCCATGCCTTTAGGATCTTTCCCTTCTCAGATATCGGGCAGTACATGACTATGGTCTAAGCAATGAGGGAGTTTGATTTAGAGTATAGTGGCTGAAAATGAAATATAACATGGGAAGGGAAGCAAAAGACCAGAAAAAGCCATACACCTGACAAATGCTATTGAGAACTCTGCTATTAGAAGTGGAAAGGAAGAACAAAGACGAAAGAATCTAATTAATAAAAATATTGGAGAAAGAGAAACCAATCACAAACTAAAATGTTTCTATACTAATGCACAAAGCATGGGCAACAAACAAGGAGAATTGGAACTACTAACACAGGAAAAGAAATATGATGTCATTGGAATCACTGAAACTTGGTGGGACAATACACATGATTGGAATACAAGACTAGAAGGATACAACTTATTTGCAAGAAACAGACTTGATAAACGAGGAGGGGGTGTCGCATTGTATGTTAGAAACGCGTATATCTGCACAGAGATTGAAGCTTCAGAGACTGGGAGTTCTGTGGAAACTGTTTGGGTAAGAATACAAGGACAGAACAATGGAAAGGACACCATTGTAGGCATTTACTACAGGCCGCCTGTGCAAGCTGAAGATATGAATGAACTCTTTATGCATCAAATGGCCAAGTTCTCCAAAAAATATGACATAGTTGTCATGGGAGATTTCAACTATCCAGACATTTGTTGGGAATCTCTCTCAGGCAAAACTAACAGGTCAAGGAAATTCTTATCCTCTCTTGCTGACAACTTTATCTTCCAAAAGGTAAGGGAGAAAACAAGGGGAACTGCTACCTTGGATCTAATCCTTATAAACAGGGAGGAAATGGTTGAGGAGGTAAAAGTGGCTGGGACCCTAGGAGGTAGCGACCATGCTATTTTAGAATTTTGGATAACTAGAGGCGGAAGACCTGTGAAGACTCAGACGTCAAGGTTAGATTTCAGAAAGGCAGATTTTAAGGGATTCAGAAAGAGAATTGGAGGGATCCAATGGCTGGATATCCTTAAAGACAAAAATGTCCAGGAAGGATGGGAAATCTTGAAAAATGAAATTCTCAAAGCACAGTTGTTAACAATTCCGAAAAGAGGGAAGAATAGGAAGCAGTTAAGGAAACCAGGATGGATGAACACAGAACTTAAGCACATGCTAAAAAGGAAGAAAAAAATGTTTATAAAATGGAAAGAGGGAGGCATATCTAAAGAAGAATATAATGCTGTCTGCAGAACCTGCAGGGCACAAATCAGATTAGCTAAAGCTGAAAATGAATTGAGGCTTGCAAGAGATGTCAAAAGCAATAATAAAGGATTTTGGGGATATGTCAAAAGTAAAAGAAAAGTCAAAGATGCTATAGGATTTTTACAGGATGAAAATGATGAAATGGTAAGACAGAATGTTGAGAAGGCTGAACTTTTAAATTCCTATTTTGCATCTGTTTTCTCTCAGAAACGAAATGTAACATCAACTGTTATTCACTGTCCTATTAAGGGAATAGAAGAATCCAGGATATCTATAAGCAGAAAGATAGTGAGGAAACACTTAGCTAGCCTAAATGAATTCAAGTCTCCAGGTCCAGATGAATTACACCCCAGAGTACTGAAGGAGATAGCAGAAGAAATTTTTGAACCCCTCTCTATAATCTTTGAAAATTCTTGGAGAACAGGAGAAGTGCCAGAAGACTGGAGAAGAGCAAATGTTGTTCCTATCTTCAAAAAGGGGAAGAAGGTGGACCCAGGCAACTATAGGCCAGTGAGTCTGACTTCTATACCAGGAAAGATCTTTGAACAAATTATTAAACAACATGTATGTCAATACCTGGATAAGAATGAAGTGATTAAACAGAGTCAGCATGGGTTTGTAACTAATAAGTCATGTCAGACTAACTTAATTTCCTTCTATGATGGTATCACTGATTGGGTGGATCAAGGAAATGCTGTAGATATAGTATATCTTGACTTCAGCAAAGCATTTGACAAAGTCTCTCATACAATCCTTATTGAAAAAATGATTAAGTATGGAATGGACAAGGCAACTGTTAGGTGGATTCATAACTGGCTTAGTGATCGGACCCAAAGAGTGGTCGTAAATGGCTGCACATCCAGTTGGAAGAATGTCTCAAGTGGGGTACCACAGGGCTCTGTCCTGGGCCCTGTATTGTTCAACATCTTTATCAACGATTTAGATGAAGGAATTGAGGGTAAACTGATTAAATTTGCTGATGACACAAAGCTAGGAGGGATAGCTAATACTAGAGAAGAGAGAGAGAGGATTCAAAAAGATTTAAATAAACTGGAGAAGTGGGCAGCAACTAACAGAATGGTTTTTAACAGGGAGAAATGCAAAGTACTACATCTGGGCAATAAAAATGGAAAAAGCATATATAGAATGGGAGGAATAGGGCTAAGTGACAGCACATGTGAAAAAGACTTGGGTATACTAATAGATCACAGACTGAATATGAGTCAACAGTGTGATGCAGCAGCAAAAAAGGCAAATGCAATTCTAGGATGTATTAACAGAAGCATACAGTCTAGATCACGTGAAGTCATTATTTCCCTCTACTCCTCTTTGGTCAGACCTCATCTGGAATATTGTGTCCAGTTTTGGGCACCACATTTTAAAAAAGACATCAACAAACTGGAGCAAGTTCAGAAAAGAGCGACCAGAATGGTGACCGGTCTGCAAACCCTGTCTTATGAGGAAAGGTTGCAGGATTTGGGAATGTTTAGTTTGCAAAAGAGAAGACTGAGAGGAGACTTAATAGCTGTCTACAAATATCTAAAGGGCTGTCACATTGTAGAAGGATCAACTTTATTCTCATTTGCACAAGGAAAGACTAGAAGCAATGGGATGAAACTGAATGGGAGGAGACACAGATTAGATATTAGAAAAAACTTTTTGACAGTTAGAGTGATCAATGAGTGGAACAGGCTGCCACGAGAAGTGGTGAGTTCTCCTTCAATGGAAGTCTTCAAACAGAGGCTGGACAGACATCTGACTGGGATGATTTAGCGAATCCTGCTTTGAGCAGGGGGTTGGACCTGATGGCCCAGGAGGTCCCTTCCAACTCTACGATTCTATGATTCTATGATTCTATGACCCAATGAACTGAGGAATAAGAGTTTTAGGGTTTTCCGTTTTGCAGTTTTCAAATATTCTTCATATGTTACATGGAATGCTATAGGGATCACGTTCTATAATGCTAGCATTTGCTGCCAATAACTTTGGAAAAAGTTGATAAAAAGAATGTTGTTTCTATAGTCACTGTAATGGGATAGAGATGGAGTTGCAGAAAGAAGGCAGTCAAATCCAACAATTAGGCAGCCCTAAATCACTATCACTATGAACTGTAATTAGCGCTGTCTGTTGTCAGCTACCTTAATCAACACTGGTATCCCCAACCTGCTGACAGCTTGGCTTAGATTGGACTAGAGGTCACTGACAAACACTACACATATACAGTTTCATGGGCACACATGCAAATACTGAAATACACCCTGAGATACAAGTGCGTCAGAGTATTGAGATATTAATGCCTAGCTTGTGATCAGTAACATGAATATTCTTAAAGGAGTTCTATATTTTATAGCGGCACTAAATGAACGAAAATGCAACTATTGTATGCCTCAATATTTCCTCTTAATTGATCTGATTCTGTAGTGTCATAAAATGGACAAAAAAAAAAGATTTCTGTATGTGTGATTATGTTCTTGCAGGTGCCATCTCATCTCCACAAACCTTAGATCAGATAAATCTGTGTCTGAGAGCTCACATTGGAAGACCAGCAAAGCTAAGCCTGCTGCTATATATCAACAACCTCTATCACTCCCCAGCAAGATTGGAGAGAATTAGGAGATGATCCAGCGTTTTCTGTACCTGCAAGACCTTGCAGACTGAAATATAGATCTACGTTTTGTTTCTTTGCTTTTAAGGCTGTGTGCACACGCTGCGGATTAGGTGCGGATTCATCCGCGCAGATTTTGTACAATCCGCAGGTGAAACCGCAGGTCAAAAGACCTGCGGATTGCTCTGCGGTTTTGCCCTGCAGTTTTTCATCTCCTCAATGGAGGAGATTGCAAACCGCAGCAGAATCCGCAGAAAGAATTGACATGTCAATTCTTTCTGCGGATTGAAAACCGCAGATAATCCGCGCGGAAAATTCCGCACCGTCTGCATTGCAGTTTTTGATTCCCATAGGGAATCATGGTACTGTACACCGCAGCAAAAACTGCTGCGGGTCCGCAGCGGCCAAAGCCGCTGCGGAACCGCAGCAAAATCCGCAGCGTGTGCACACAGCCTAAAGGTTTGCCATTCATTTCTAGGTTTAGTATTGCTTTAGAGGTATTTCCCCAACTTTAGCATCCATGACATTTCCATAGGATATATCATACAGTGCATTTCTCATATGTCAGTTTCCCCACATCTTGGATCCCTGCTTATCAGGAGAACGTGTCGCATTTGAACATGGTTTAATCCGGCGCATGACACAGCAAATAAATATGACAGTATGGAAAAGGAAGAGGAAGGCGCTGAAGTGAGGAATGGGACATCTTATGACACCAACCTGTGCCTGCCCCTAAGCTTTCCTAATGACCTATGCGGGTTCTTCCCCCCATTCCCATCACATGGCCTACTCTCTGACTATCACCTCTATTGACCCTTGCCAGTGCACTGACTGGCAAAGACGATAGCCTCACCACTGCAGATGGTAACACACAGGGGAAGAGACAAACACGGGACAGACAAACAGGAAAATACTCAGCTCAGGCTCTGCTGCTAAGCTCCACAGCAGCAGAGCAAATGGCACCATGAATCAGAACTCAAGCAGCAGCAACACCACCATCACAGGAGAGCTCCACACCCCTAGCTGGTCTGCATAGAACTCTATAACCGACGATCATCTGATGGGTCATGTGACTGTTTATAGGGAAGTGGCGGTTGTCAACCAACATCTGCTAACCAGCCTAGATATTCATTATAATTAAACTGTTGAGACTTTTCTGGGTTAATTGTCCCCTTCTTTGACAACAGTGTCACAGCCAGGAGCCTGTTCAGATCACATCATTGCAAATAAATTTTGTAACATGAGGACAGATTTGTATGTGAATTCACACTGTAGTTACACATATCAAATGCACTTGATAGTTGTCCTAATATCACGAATGTCACCATGCAATTATCAGGCTGATTATCACATAAAAAGTTATGGACGTCATCAACATTGTTTTACGCTAATGCTTCATAGATGACATTAGTCTAGGGTCTGAAAAGCTCTGACAGTTTCCCTTTTTAAATGGGGTTTTGCGATTAGACATAGGGCTACTTTCCTCCAAAAAGTACTGTCTGCACGTTGGATCTGGTAGTGGAGCTGGGTGTGTGGTAAAGTGAATTATGATGAGCTGTAATATCACACACAACACAAAAACATGAGTAATGCTATTTTTGGAAGAAGGAAGCCATGTTTTCTGAAACTTGGAAAACCTCTTTTCATTTATGTACTGTATATATAATTTGCACTCATTTTTTTAAATTTTGTTATGTAATGTATTACATTTTCACAAAACACTTCCCCAATATTAAGGAATCAGTGTGAGTTCAACTTTATACTCTGCACACGAATGTATTACCTATTCTAGGTCAATATAATGCTAATAGACTACTATGGGTCCAAAGGCAAATTGATATCTTGCATACAAAGTTACAATGTGTCTACTTTATTAACCCCCTATAACGCAGTAAAATATTATGGGTTTTCTTGTTTCCCTTTCCTTTGGGATTTGTGCATGTGCATAGCTTATAAATAAGACTCATAAGGGTGTTTAGTGTGACTTGTTTTTTTAACACTGTGGGTGCATGACCTTTAAGAGCTTCCAGAGGCCACAGGTCATCATTCACCTTGTTAGTTAGAAAAAATATCTGCCCTGCACACTTGCCTGCTCATTAACCTTGTAGTGGGTTCGCGTCCAGCTCCTCCTCTTGAGATTCTGTCGCATGATCTCGCTGTTAACAGATCACATTATTTAGTCACGCATGAGTTATCTAGATCACAGCAGGGATTCGCTGGTTTAGATCTACAGTCGTGTCTGAGACCTCCGTATGACAAACAGAGCTTGTCTGGAAGTTATGGAAATTGATCTGGAGGAAATGTAAAGATTTTGCTATTCCATCACATGCTCAGGACATTAAGCCGTCTTGCTTGTTGGCGGACCTGACTTTAATCTGTTTTGATTATCCAATAGTGTCTCTGTTTTTTTCATGGCCATCATAACTGCATCAATGTATTTTGGTCATTGTATAACATTAAGCTATCAAATTTTTCACTTAGTGCATTGTTTCATTTTCAAGATGTCTGTTATACCTCTAATCTTGGGCAGTTTTTGGGGCTAAATGCAAAATTACAATTGGGCTCCACACCTAACTGTTTGAAATATAAAGGTGGTTGTCTCATGCTTGTTCTAAAAGGGGATATCAGGGACTTTAAAAATAAAAATGTGCCTAAGCACTAGCACGCATGTAATTGCTAACCGAAGCAACTATCTAATTGTTGTAACCAGCGCCGGTCATTGACTGCTCCTGCCGAAGATTCAGCTGCTGTCAACAGAGCAGCGGTTTCTCTTCCTGTTGACAGGGCGGGACTATTGGCATCATGTTGATTGACAACCTTCTTCCCCCAGTTAGGCAGAGGAGAGCTGGCTCTCAATCAGCATGACACCAGAAGTCCCGCCTTGTCAAACAGGTAAACAAACTACTTCTCTGATGACATGACATCAGCGGAAGTTTGTGACTGCTCTGTGCCGGTGTAGAATGGTGCCAGGTACAGTAGGCAGGTAGGTAGCAACTACCTGCCTGTTGGTGCTTAGGCATATTTTTTTTTATAGTCCTGGATGTTCCCCTTAAGCAGTGCACTACTCCTTTTCCTCCAGCTTCCTGGGGGAAAATGCGCTCCTGAAGATTGGCAGTTTGAGCCGCTATCCCAAACTCCGGGCTTTCCAGGCAGCGTTACCACCACAGCATTGTAAGAATGTGGGATGCTGAAAGCGGCTGAATCAGGCCAGCTTCAGAGCAGCACTTGCATAGCTCTATAGCAAACAGCTTGCAAGCATGCCCTACTTGTACAATGAGTTGTAAACTAAGAAATAAAAAATCCATCCATTCTTGACAACGAATAGGATTTTTAATAAGAATTAAATTGCGAATTTGCTTGTTTTATAGTACAGGGTGGGCCATTTATGTGGATGCACGTAAATAAAATGGGAATGGTTGGTGATATCAACTTCCTTTTTGTGGTACATTAGTATATGGGAAGGCAGCCCTATTGAAGTCGACCATTTTGGATCCAACCTTATTTTTTTCAATGAGAAGAGGGTCATGTGACACATCAAACTTGTTGAGAATTGCACAAGAAAAACAATGGTGTGCTTGGTTTTAACGTAACTTTATTCTTCCATGAGTTATTTACAAGTTTCTCTTTGTTTATAGCCATTGACATGTTGCAGAGGTTAACACGTGAGGAGTGGATAGAAATTGTGTGAATGTCTGGTGAACACAGTACCTGGGTCATTGCAGCAGATTTCAATGCAAGACACCCTACGTAAGAAAGCTGCCACCACTACTATTTTATTTAGGTGTATCCATATAAATGGCCCACTCAAAAAAGTTTGCCTCATCACTGAAGATAATGTTCTGTGTAAACTGAGGGTCTTGTTCCAATTTTTGTTTTGCCCATTCTACAAATTCAGCACCCCAATCTGGGTCACCAACCATTCCCATTTTATTAAGGTATATCCATATAAATGGCCCACCCTGTACTTTGCAATTATAACCATTGATGGGCCCTGCATTGTTCAACATCTTTATCAATGATTTATATGAAGGATTTGAGAAGAGAGAGAGGATTCAAAAAGATATACATAAACTTGAGCAGTGGGCAGCAACTAACAGAATGGTTTTTAATAGGAAAAAATGGAAAGTACTACATCTGGGCAATAAAAATGAAAAAAGCATATACAGAATGGGAGGAATAGGGCTAAGCAACAGCACATGTGAAAAAGACTGGGGTACACTAATAGATCATAAGCTAAACATAAGTCAACAGAGTGATGCAGCAGCAAAAAAGACAAATACAATTCTGGGATGTATTAACAGAAGCATACAGTCTAGATCACGTGAAGTCACTATTGCCCTCTACTCCTCTTTGGTCAGACCTCATCTGGAATACTGTGTCCAGTTTTAGGCACCACATTTTAAAAAAGACATCAACAAATTGGAACAAGGTCACATAAGAATAACCAGAATGGTGACCGGTCTGCAAACCATGTCCTATGAGGAATGGTTAATGGATTTGGGTATGTTTAGCTTGCAAAAAAGAAGACTGAGAGGAGATTTAATAGCTATCTCCAAATATCTCAAGGGGTGTCACATTGTAGAAGGATTATCTTTACTCTCATTTGCACAAGGAAAGACTAGAAGCAATGGGATGAAACTGAATGGGAGGAGACGCAGATTAGATATTGCAAAAAACGTTTTGACAGTTAGGGTGATCAATGAATGGAACAGGATGCCACGGGAGGTGGTGAGTTCTCCTTCAATGGAAGTCTTCAAACAGAGGCTGCACAGACATCTGTCTGAGATAATTTAGTGAATCCTGCTTTGAGCAGGAGGTTGGACTAGATGGCCCAGGAGGTCCCTTCCAACTCTACGATTCTATGATTCTACGAACATGAGACAACCTCTTTGATTATAAAATTATGGAATTAAAATGAGATATTATCATCAAACCCCGTTTATAACACTTTCAAATAGTTGCAAATAGTTGAGAGTCCTTTGGGTCTCACTAAGTCGAAATATAATTTTACATAGCACTAACCTATTTTCTCCAGTAAACAAACTAAAATTGATCACACATCCTCCATCCCATAGTCCCGTGCCCATATACCCATCATACATATCCGCCATCCCATAGTCCCGCCCATATACCCGTCATACATATCCTCCATCCCATAGTCCAGTGCCCATATACCCATCACACATCCTCCATCCCATAGTCAACCATTATGACATCATAATGAGGGTCGGGGCTTGATACACACACATGGTTTCCCCATTATGTAGATAGGGGCATTATGACATCATAATGAGGGGTGGGGCTTGACACGCACACACTTTTTCCCCCATTATGTAGACAGGGGCAAAATTGTTTGGTGAATTGGAATGCGCGGGGTTAAAATTTCGCCTCACAACATAGCCTAGGACGCTCTCGGGGTCCAGATGTGTGACTGTGCCAAATTTTGTGGCTGTAGCTGCGACGTTGCGGATGCCAATCCCGGACATACACACACACATACATACATACACACATACATACACACTTTGAGCTTTATATATTAGATATACACTCACTGGCCACTTTATTAGGTACACCTGTCCAACTGTGTGTTAAGACTTAATTTCTAATCAGCCAATCACATGGCGGCAACTCAGTGCATTTAGGCATGTAGACATGGTCAAGACAATCTCCTGCAGTTCAAACCGAGCATCAGTATGGGGAAGAAAGGTGATTTGAGTGCCTTTGAACGTGGCATGATTGTTGGTGCCAGAAGGGCTGGTCTGAGTATTTCAGAAACTGCTGATCTACTGGGATTTTCACGCACAACCATCTCTAGGGTTTACAGAGAATGGTCCGAAAAAGAAAAAAAATCCAGTGAGCGGCAGTTCTGTGGCCGGAAATGCCTTGTTGATGCCAGAGGTCAGAGGAGAATGGGCATACTGGTTCGAGCTGATAGAAAGGCAACAGTGACTCAAATTGCCACCCGTTACAACCAAGGTAGGCAGAAGAGCATCTCTGAACGCACAGTGCGTCGAACTTTGAGGCAGATGGGCTACAGCAGCAGAAGACCACACTGGGTACCACTCCTCTCAGCTAAGAACAGGAAACTGAGGCTACAATTTGCACATGCTCATCGAAATTGGACAGTAGAAGATTGGAAAAACGTTGCCTGGTCTGATGAGTCTCGATTTCTGCTGCGACATTCGGATGGTAGGGTCAGAATTTGGCGTAAACAACATGAAAGCATGGATCCATCCTGCCTTGTATCAACGGTTCAGGCTGGTGGTGGTGGTGTCATGGTGTGGGGAATTTTTTCTGGGCACTCTTTGGGCCCCTTGGTACCAATTGAGCATCGTTGCAACGCCACAGCCTACCTGAGTATTGTTGCTGACCATGTCCATCCCTTTATGACCACAATGTACCCAACATCTGATGGCTACTTTCAGCAGGATAATGCGCCATGTCATAAAGCTCGAATCATCTCAGATTGGTTTCTTGAACATGACAATGAGTTTACTGTACTCAAATGGCCTCCTCAGTCACCAGATCTCAATCCAATAGAGCATCTTTGGGATGTGGTGGAACGGGAGATTCGCATCAGGGATGTGCAGCCGACAAATCTGCGCCAACTGTGTGATGCCATCATGTCAATATGGTCCAAAATCTCTGAGGAATGCTTCCAGCACCTTGTTGAATCTCTGCCACGAAGAATTGAGGCAGTTCTGAAGGCAAAAGGGGGTCCAACCCGTTACTAGCATGGTGTACCTAATAAAGTGGCCAGTGAGTGTATATATACATATATATATATATATATATATATACACGTCTGTATGAGGAGAAATATATATATATACACGTCTGTATGAGGAGAAATATATATATACACGTTTGTATGGGGAGAAATATATATATATATATATATATATATATATATATATATACACGTCTGTATGAGGAGAAATATATATATATATATATATATATATATTTCTCCTCATACAGACGTGTATATTTATATATATTTCTCCTCATACAGACGTGTATATTTATATATATTTCTCCTCATACAGATGTGTATATATATATTTCTCCTCATACAGACGTGTATATATATATATTTCTCCTCATACAGACGTGTGTGTATATATATATATATATATATATATATATATATTTCTCCTCATACAGACGTGTATATATATATATATTTCTCCTCATACAGACGTGTATATATATTTTTCCTCATACAGACGTGTATATATATATATATTTCTCCTCAGACGTGTGTATATATATATTTCTCCTCATACAGACGTGTATATATATATATATTTCTCCTCATACAGACGTGTATATATATATATATATATTTCTCCTCATACAGACGTGTATATATATATATATATATATATATTTCTCCTCATACAGACGTGTATATATATATATATATATATATATATATTTCTCCTCATACAGACGTGTATATATATATATATATATATTTCTCCTCATACAGACGTGTATATATATATATATTTCTCCTCATACAGACATATATATATATATATTTCTCCTCATACAGACGTGTATATATATATTTCTCCTCATACAGATGTGTGTATATATATATATATATTTCTCCTCATACAGACGTGTATATATATATTTCTCCTCATACAGACGTGTATATATATATATATATATATTTCTCCTCATACAGACGTGTATATATATATATATATATATATATATATATATTTCTCCTCATACAGACGTCTATATATATATATATATATATATATATATATTTCTCCTCATACAGACGTATATATATATATATATTTCTCATAGACGTGTATATATATATTTCTCCTCATACAGACGTGTATATATATATATTTCTCCTCATACAGACGTGTATATATACATATATTTCTCCTCATACAGACGTGTATATATATATATTTCTCCTCATACAGACGTGTATATATATATATATATATATTTCTCCTCATACAGACGTGTGTATATATATATATATATATATATATATACACACGTCTGTATGAGGAGAAATATATATATATATATATATATACACGTCTGTATGAGGAGAAATATATATATATATACACGTCTGTATGAGGAGAAATATATATATATACACGTCTGTATGAGGAGAAATATATATATATATACACGTCTGTATGAGGAGAAATATATATATATACACGTCTGTATGAGGAGAAATATATATATACACGTCTATGAGAAATATATATATATATACACGTCTGTATGAGGAGAAATATATATATATATATATATATATATATATAGACGTCTGTATGAGGAGAAATATATATATATATATATATATATATACACGTCTGTATGAGGAGAAATATATATATATATATACACACGTCTGTATGAGGAGAAATATATATATACACGTCTGTATGAGGAGAAATATATATATATATATACAGGAGAAATATATATATATACACACATCTGTATGAGGAGAAATATATATATACACGTCTGTATGAGGAGAAATATATATATATATATATGTCTGTATGAGGAGAAATATATATATATATATACACGTCTGTATGAGGAGAAATATATATATATATATACACGTCTGTATGAGGAGAAATATATATATATATATATATATATATATATATATACACGTCTGTATGAGGAGAAATATATATATATATATATACACGTCTGTATGAGGAGAAATATATATATATATACACGTCTGTATGAGGAGAAATATATATATATATATACACGTCTGTATGAGGAGAAATATATATATATATATATATACACACGTCTGAGGAGAAATATATATATATATATACACGTCTGTATGAGGAAAAATATATATACACGTCTGTATGAGGAGAAATATATATATATATACACGTCTGTATGAGGAGAAATATATATATATATATATATATACACACACGTCTGTATGAGGAGAAATATATATATATACACGTCTGTATGAGGAGAAATATATATATACACATCTGTATGAGGAGAAATATATATAAATATACACGTCTGTATGAGGAGAAATATATATAAATATACACGTCTGTATGAGGAGAAATATATATAAATATACACGTCTGTATGAGGAGAAATATATATATATACACGTCTGTATGAGGAGAAATATATATAAATATACACGTCTGTATGAGGAGAAATATATATATATACACGTCTGTATGAGGAGAAATATATATATACACGTCTGTATGAGGAGAAATATATATATATATATATATACACGTCTGTATGAGGAGAAATATATATATATATATATACACGTCTGTATGAGGAGAAATATATTATATATATACATGTCTGTATGAGGAGAAATATATTATATATATACATGTCTGTATGAGGAGAAATATATACAGTGGGGAAAAAAAGTATTTAGTCAGTCAGCAATAGTGCAAGTTCCACCACTTAAAAAGATGAGAGGCGTCTGTAATTTACATCATAGGTAGACCTCAACTATGGGAGACAAACTGAGAAAAAAAAATCCAGAAAATCACATTGTCTGTTTTTTTTTCATTTTATTTGCATATTATGGTGGAAAATAAGTATTTGGTCAGAAACAAAATTTCATCTCAATACTTTGTGATATATCCTTTGTTGGCAATGACAGAGGTCAAACGTTTTCTGTAAGTCTTCACAAGGTTGCCACACACTGTTGTTGGTATGTTGGCCCATTCCTCCATGCAGATCTCCTCTAGAGCAGTGATGTTTTTGGCTTTTCGCTTGGCAACACAGACTTTCAACTCCCTCCAAAGGTTTTCTATAGGGTTGAGATCTGGAGACTGGCTAGGCCACTCCAGGACCTTGAAATGCTTCTTACGAAGCCACTCCTTCGTTGCCCTGGCGGTGTGCTTTGGATCATTGTCATGTTGAAAGACCCAGCCACGTTTCATCTTCAATGCCCTTGCTGATGGAAGGAGGTTTGCACTCAAAATCTCACGATACATGGCCCCATTCATTCTTTCATGTACCCGGATCAGTCGTCCTGGCCCCTTTGCAGAGAAACAGCCCCAAAGCATGATGTTTCCACCACCATGCTTTACAGTAGGTATGGTGTTTAATGGATGCAACTCAGTATTCTTTTTCCTCCAAACACGACAAGTTGTGTTTCTACCAAACAGTTCCAGTTTGGTTTCATCAGACCAAAGGACATTCTCCCAAAACTCCTCTGGATCATCCAAATGCTCTCTAGCAAACTTCAGACGGGCCCTGACATGTACAGGCTTAAGCAGTGGGACACGTCTGGCACTGCAGGATCTGAGTCCATGGTGGCGTAGTGTGTTACTTATGGTAGGCCTTGTTATATTAGTCCCAGCTCTCTGCAGTTCATTCACTAGGTCCCCCCGCGTGGTTCTGGGATTTTTGTTCACCGTTCTTGTGATCATTCTGACCCCACGGGGTGGGATTTTGCATGGGCACCAGATCGAGGGAGATTATCAGTGGTCTTGTATGTCTTCCATTTTCTAATTATTGCTCCCACAGTTGATTTCTTCACTCCAAGCTGGTTGGCTATTGCAGATTCAGTCTTCCCAGCCTGGTGCAGGGCTACAATTTTGTTTCTGGTGTCCTTTGACAGCTCTTTGGTCTTCACCATAGTGGAGTTTGGAGTCAGACTGTTTGAGGGTGTGCACAGGTGTCTTTTTATACTGATAACAAATTTAAACAGGTGCCATTACTACAGGTAATGAGTGGAGGAAAGAGGAGACTCTTAAAGAAGAAGTTACAGGTCTGTGAGAGCCAGAAATCTTGATTGCTTGTTTCTGACCAAATACTTATTTTCCACCATAATATGCAAATAAAATGAAAAAAAACCAGACAATGTGATTTTCTGGATTTTTTTTTCTCAGTTTGTCTCCCATAGTTGAGGTCTACCTTTGATGTAAATTACAGATGCCTCTCATCTTTTTAAGTGGTGGAACTTGCACTATTGCTGACTGACTAAATACTTTTTTTCCCCACTGTATATATATATATATATACACGTCTGTATGAGGAGAAATATATATATATATATATACACGTCTGTATGAGGAGAAATATATATATATATATATATATATATATACACGTCTGTATGAGGAGAAATATATATATACACGTCTGTATGAGGAGAAATATATATATATATATACATGTCTGTATGACGAGAAATATATAGGATTTCACCACCATGAAGGAGGAAGAGAAAACATATATCCTGCTGGGGGAAGAAGAGAGAGCAGTGGAGATAGCAGCGCAATATGTGAGCGAATGTCATAGACTGCGAGAAAGAGAACTATGATATGCCATGGACTTCTATGGCCCCCACCCTGGATATGCCCCCATGCCCCCATCCACCTTCCCTATGCCATGGACTTCTATGGCCCCCACCCTGGATCTGCCCCCATCCACCTTTCCTACAGCCCCTTCCCAACATCCCTACAGTCCCTATCCCTATTCCCTTCTGTACACCTGCTTTGGCAAAACTAATGTGTATTTAGTCCTGCCAATAAAGCTTCTTTGAATCTATATATACACGTCTGTATGAGAAATATATATATATATATATATATATATACGTCTGTATGAGGAGAAATATATATATATACACGTCTGTATGAGGAGAAATATATATATATATATATATATACACACGTCTGTATGAGGATAAATATATATATACACGTCTGTATGAGGATAAATATATATATATATATACACGTCTGTATGAGGAGAAATATATATATATATATATATATATACACGTCTGTATGAGGAGAAATATATATATACACGTCTGTATGAGGAGAAATATATATATATATATATATATATATATATATATACACGTCTGAGGAGAAATATACACTCACTGGCCACTTTATTAGGTACACCTGTCCAACTGTGTGTTAAGACTTAATTTCTAATCAGCCAATCACATGGCGGCAACTCAGTGCATTTAGGCATGTAGACATGGTCAAGACAATCTCCTGCAGTTCAAACCGAGCATCAGTATGGGGAAGAAAGGTGATTTGAGTGCCTTTGAACGTGGCATGATTGTTGGTGCCAGAAGGGCTGGTCTGAGTATTTCAGAAACTGCTGATCTACTGGGATTTTCACGCACAACCATCTCTAGGGTTTACAGAGAATGGTCCGAAAAAGAAAAAAAATCCAGTGAGCGGCAGTTCTGTGGCCGGAAATGCCTTGTTGATGCCAGAGGTCAGAGGAGAATGGGCATACTGGTTCGAGCTGATAGAAAGGCAACAGTGACTCAAATTGCCACCCGTTACAACCAAGGTAGGCAGAAGAGCATCTCTGAACGCACAGTGCGTCGAACTTTGAGGCAGATGGGCTACAGCAGCAGAAGACCACACTGGGTACCACTCCTCTCAGCTAAGAACAGGAAACTGAGGCTACAATTTGCACAAGCTCATCGAAATTGGACAGTAGAAGATTGGAAAAACGTTGCCTGGTCTGATGAGTCTCGATTTCTGCTGCGACATTCGGATGGTAGGGTCAGAATTTGGCGTAAACAACATGAAAGCATGGATCCATCCTGCCTTGTATCAACGGTTCAGGCTGGTGGTGGTGGTGTCATGGTGTGGGGAATTTTTTCTTGGCACTCTTTGGGCCCCTTGGTACCAATTGAGCATCGTTGCAACGCCACAGCCTACCTGAGTATTGTTGCTGACCATGTCCATCCCTTTATGACCACAATGTACCCAACATCTGATGGCTACTTTCAGCAGGATAATGCGCCATGTCATAAAGCTCGAATCATCTCAGATTGGTTTCTTGAACATGACAATGAGTTCACTGTACTCAAATGGCCTCCTCAGTCACCAGATCTCAATCCAATAGAGCATCTTTGGGATGTGGTGGAACGGGAGATTCGCATCAGGGATGTGCAGCCGACAAATCTGCGCCAACTGTGTGATGCCATCATGTCAATATGGTCCAAAATCTCTGAGGAATGCTTCCAGCACCTTGTTGAATCTCTGCCACGAAGAATTGAGGCAGTTCTGAAGGCAAAAGGGGGTCCAACCCGTTACTAGCATGGTGTACCTAATAAAGTGGCCAGTGAGTGTATAATGTTAGTTGTTATTGTAGTATATATAAGCTCAGTTGTTATTGATGGGTGAATTGTAGGTAATATAATGTATGTTGCTGCCTTCCTTTGTAGCACATAGACAGATACTAGGCACCATGTCCGAGCCTGTATTAATTAGGAGACACAGGAAAGCAGTCATGTTCCTCGCCCTCCGTCAGGTCTGGCCTCTCTTATCCATCTTTCCTCTATTTTGTGACAGGCTTATTGTCCACTGTCTGAGTCCGCTCCTATGTTGATCAGCCCTCATTAGCAAGTTAAGGTTTCCCAATAAAGAGGCATCACAATTTTCCATTTCTGTGATCTAATCCTGCCCGTTTTTCTTATGTGTTGCCGTATGGCCTGAGCACAATGATTACACAGGGGTTAAATACCGTGAATTGTGAGCAGAAGATGAGAGCTGAACTGGTGTCCCTGTGAAGTGTTTGACTGCCAGCCAGACAGAGGCTCATTTCTCCCTGGGAGAGGGTGTTTTGAGGGTCCGCGATTCCCCTTCTATTTTTGGGGACGACAAATCAACAAGTAACAGGTGCTGCCTTTAAAAGCAGCCGTCAGGGTAGTATTGGTTACCCCTTCCAAGGGCATCAGAGTTTCCGCGTGTGTCACACAAACCTAATGTGTGAATCCCGAGGCCC
Organism: Dendrobates tinctorius; assembly: GCF_039654945.1. Taxonomy (NCBI): domain Eukaryota; kingdom Metazoa; phylum Chordata; class Amphibia; order Anura; family Dendrobatidae; genus Dendrobates; species Dendrobates tinctorius. The sequence continues at coordinate 856,610 of NW_027361732.1, forward strand.
TAGAGGCTTTTGACAGCTATGATCTGCTACAGAAACCTTATCCCTGGCTTGACAGGTCTGCTGTTACTAAGCAACACAAACCCTTTTCTGTTGTTGTAGCCTGCAGTTCATTGCTCTGCCCTGACAATAGATTATAGTAGATGTGGAGTGACTAGGATACAGCCAAAGCATTTATTACACACCAATACAGTTCTATCTTTATTATGTCGCAAACTGAAATGATAGGATGCAGCCACTATGTGGCAGAATCTAAGTAAAAAAATAAAAATGATTTTCTGGATGAAATGTTGGACAAATTATCATAGCCAAATTGTGATTATGCTAGTGAGATGACTAGGATTGTTGTCTCCAAACAGTAATATGTCACCTAATAACTTTGATGTAAAGAACAAAAAAAAATTAAAAACAAAGAAATGAGCCGGACTATAAGCTTATAAATGTACAAATTGTAAAAGCACATTCAGACTATGCCCATTTCACGAACAAAACCCAAGGAAAAACAAAACAAGCATATACCATACAATAATAAATGGTAATAGTACATGTAAATAACATAGGGTATTTTAGTTAATGCTATTTTGATTTAAAAAAAAAAAAGGCATAAAAGCCAACCGACCGCGACAAAGTGTGCCCATTTCCCCTTTAACCGGGGCTGGTATATTTGCCCTAGTTACAGGCAGAATTCAGCCTGCTGCTTGAACAGCTGAGTTGATCTGGGTCTGCTGGAGCCAACCATCTCCTGCTGCCTCCCGGCAATCACATGTTAGCTGGATCTGAAGGAGGAGGCATTGTTAGGCTAAGTTCCTACAATGAGGATTTGGTGCACTTTTCCCACTGTGCATTTTCATTGCATGTTAAAGTTCCAGAAAAGTGTATGAGATTTCTTTTAGTCTCATGCCAACTGTGCTTTTTGCTAAGTTTGCGTAAACAGACCTGCGGTGCGTTTCTAAAATCTGCAACATGTCTTGCAGTTAATTCAGTTTTATTTCCTGATTTTTCCCATAGACTATATTGAGATGAGTAAAATCCTCAGATAAAAGTATATTTGCTTTTTTAGTGCATTTCTGCTGTGGAAATGCACTAAAGCAAATCTAATCTGCACATGATATTATCAATTACATTTTTATCAAAGCTAAGTAACAAGAGTAATTAAAAACAAAACAGCTTTATTGAAAGGGAATCTGTCAGCAGGATTGTACTCAGTAACCTACAGACAGTGTCAGGTCGGCACCGTTATACTGATTACAATGATACCTGGCTTGATGAAATCCGTCTTGTGGTTGTTTAATCTTTATTTTCAGTTTTGAGTTAATGATATGCTCGTGCTCTGGGGCGGCCTGTGGGGGTCTTCATGTGGAGCTCTGGTTAGGTATTCCTCTGTATGGCTTCTGACAGGTCACTGATCCCTCAGTGACCTGAGCCCTAGTTTACACAAAAAAAATATTATATATATATTGAAAGAAAATAATCCCTTTCTGCAGGCAGGCGCCATCGGCGGCGCCTGCGCTGCAGCATGATTGCATCTTAATGTATATTTAATTCTTTTCTTTCATGGTATCCATAATTCATTTAAAAAACAAATCAGTTTGAAAATGGCCCCGTCGGTGCCTACAAAGTAGAATCTATCGGATCACCAATAGATGCTACTGCCATTGCTCAGCTAGACCCATCTTGGATAAGACAATTTTTTTTTCTCCAGCAAGATGGTGCCGCCGGCGCCTGCACAGTAGCAGCTATCAGATTGCAGATAGCTGCTACTATGCAGGCGCAGTGAGCGCCATTTTCAAACTGATTTTTTTCTTTTATCAACTTATGGATACCATCAAAGAAATTAATTAAATACACATTATAGATGCGATCATGTTGCAGCGCAGGCACCGCTGCTGGCACCTGCTCGTATAACGGGATTTTTTTTTTCACTATTTATAATATTCATAAAGTAAAATAGGGGGCAGGTCAGTGAGGGATCAGTGACCAGTCAGAAGCCATACACATCAGAGCACCACATGAAGACCCCCCACAGGCCGCCCTGGAGCACGAGCATATCATTAACTCAAAACTGAAAATAAAAATTAAACAACAACCATAAGACGGATTTCATCAACCAAGGTATCATTTTAATCAGTATAACAGCGCCAACCTGACACTGTCTGTAGGTTACTGAGCACAATCCTGCTGACAGGTTCCCTTTAAAACATGACATACCTAAATGAGACAAAAATGCAACTGACAAAATTCCATATAAATGCATGAAAAAACCATTCAAGCACAATGAAAAAAGAAGCAAAGCACCGCCCATTAATTCCTCGCAATAAAACACACTCAACACTTTTATGCCCTGTGTGGTGTAGTGACCACTGTGTCCACTAGGGGGCGCTGTGTGGGTGTCCCAGGACAGGTGTATAAGCATTTCCAGTGTCCTGATAGGTGTAGGATGCTGAATGATCGTAATGTATCTCAAGGTGGGTGGCCTTGAGATGAAGACTTGTGTATGTGTTGATCAGCAGTGATACTGCTGAGGTTTCATGCCAATGTGTTATGGAGAGCTACCTACAAATCCACCTAGGGGTGTGTCTAAAAACGCCATAGTAAAGTATATGTGTATGAATGCTTGATGGACCTGTGATGAGGTCATAGCCATGTGATCTGGTGGGCGTGGCTACGGACCATATAAGGTGGCCAGGGTAGGTCACATGAGTGAATGCTGGGACCCGGTTGGTCCGTATGAAAGGTTTCGTCCTGTACACGTGAGACGTGTGTGTGAGAGTTCCCTGGAGGGAATGACTGTCTGCACTGAGAAGCAGCCATGAGGTAAACCCAGACAGGGGATATAACTCTGAGACTAGAGAGCCTGTGTACTGGACATTGCACAACCTGTGTGACCACAGGATAAGCAGAGTGAAGCTCTGTCATGGAGGCTATGCTGCTTATATGAACTTTCTGTTGCTGTTCCTGGTTTATGATGCCTAATAAACCACATGGACTGTTGGAGTTATGCTAAGAAACCTGTGCCGGATGTGATTTATTGTCTGCCAAGCGAGTGTCCCCTATCTGAATAACAAGCGCTACCTTACACCTGAGAACGGGTGCTCTATCCCTGAAACAGTCAATTTCGGAATCCAAGCAAAGAAAAATAAGGATGGCACTCACCGTTCATAAAATTCACCTTTATTGCATATATAAAATCTTCGGCAGGGGAGCAATGTGCATGGTAAGTACCATGCACATTGCTCCCCTGCCAAAGATTTTATATATGCAATAAAGGTGGATTTTATGCCACGAAGTGACTGGCCCTGTCTGACAGGACCCAATAATCGGTCGGTCACTAAATGGTTAAACAAACAAGGGAACACCGGGGAAACAATTACAATGGTGGGCCCTGCAATAGGGAATGGGTAAATGGACACCTCCTGCACTCTCCTGAGGATGTGCCCTGCTCTTACTAGCGTTACTATACAGGTTCTTTCAACCTCTCGCCAAGCAGGACACCTTAGCCCTCACTTGCCCTGCACCTATCCCTAAGTAGGGAATTGGCATGTGAAGACACTGGTCCCACCGCTGCTCTAATACAACACAAGGTAAGGATAGACAGACAGCAAAAGGGTAACAAAAAACACACTTAGCTTTCTCTGCTGCAATGTACCGCACAGCAGAGTAAGGCAGGAAGGCACCAGATAACAGCATTCAGCTGAAGCACCACTGCACCAGCAACCTCCTGTCTTCAGCATGGTTGGTTGGTATCCAAAAGGACCTGTATAACCAACAGTCAGCTGATGCATCAGGTGACCTTTTAAAGGAAGGTGGGAATGGTCACCACCTGCATCAGCAAATTCAGCAGCTATGTAATTACACCAGCGGCCACCGGTAGGAAAAACAGACATTAACCCCCAATGGCCAGAAAGGAAAAAAGTTTATATGTGAGAATCCAGATCTGCCACAGATCCAAAAATGGATTGTGACAGTACCCCTCCCCAATGAAGGGCCTCTGGAACCTCAACACAAGACCTCACCTGAAAGCAATCTACGGTGAGGTCGCCTTGATCCACCAGAGTTCTCCTCAGCAATCACCTGACCCTCAGGTTTCTGGCAAACATGGACTGATGTAAGTGACAATAACATATGCTCCGGAGGTACCACAAATCTCCAGAGCGCCAACCTGGGGAATGAGTTGTGTACAGGCATTACTGGGGGTAACTCCAGCTGGAAAGTCCCCGGACCCGGGCCCGATCACCCGAGAACTCCAGGCCCCAGCAGCACACTTCCACCAGATGTTTTTGGTGGACACCGGTACTCATTCACCCATACTCATTCACACACAAGTCCGGACCTGAACGTTTATTGCCACACACACATTTGCCACAAGATGGTGAACTCTTCACAGAACTGACAACAGTGGCGTCCCCCTGTGTTGTCACATTCACATCTCCACAATTCTCAGAAGGAACCACCACCCTCCTCTGACCCTCCTCATAAGAGGACTCCAACACTCAGGGTTAGCTTGTGGTGAGGCTTGAGACTTGCCCCTACTTACTGGCAGCACCTCTGCTGCCCCCCCTGGAGAAGAAGGGGACGGTTGTAGAAAGACGGCAGAGACAGTATCTCTCGGGCAGCAGCCCTCACACAACTGACCCCAGCTGACTACTTCCCTGGACCGCCAATCTATGACCGGGTTGTGTCTTTTCAACCAAGGGAGGCCTAAAACGATGGGTGATGGCATTCCCCCCAAGACGTAGCACGACAGGGACTCCTCATAATGAGTTCCTATACACAGATGTATATCATCCACGACTTGGGACAACCTCCCCTGGCTAAGTGGGACAGAGTCAATGGCCTGGAAGCTTAGGGTTTTGCTAGTGTCCTACACCTCAGGCCTTGGGTCTGGACAAAGTGAGCATCCACCATATTGACACCTGCTCCACTGTCCACAAGCACCGGTATATTCTTAGTTACCCCGCCAACCACCACTTCAGCAGGTAAGGTACACTAAAAAGAAAAAATGGAGGAAATACACACTCCCTGGGCGCCTCCCTTCACACGACCAGGGGGATGCAGCTTCTTAGATGGTACAGATATTTTGGCACTAGCTGCGCAGACCACGATAAAATGCCTAGTCTGCCCACAATAAAAATATGCCTCCACACCACAACGAACCGCAGGCAACATCGTACCAACTCCTCCCACCTGCACAGGCTCATCCGACTGCACTGCTGTGTCCTCCCTAGCAAGGACTACAGGGGACACATTTGCAAAAGCTGCACAAAACTTGTCCACTGCCCGTAAAGATGATGAATCTGCCAGCAGGGAGAAGGCCCAGGATTGGGGATCACCCTTAAGAAGGGATATGGTGATTCCCACCCCTTAGTCCTCACTCCTCACTCCCTGATGAACGAGGGCAGAGCCTGAAGTACAACTTGCAGACCTCCTGAAAAAACAAAAATGTATCTCTCCCACCAGAAAACCTGTCTGGGAGAGATATCTTGGCTTCTGGATGAGCCTGCACTTGAGCTGAGGCCTCAAACCCCACCAACAGCTGCAGCAGCTGCACCACCTCACCACGCAGCACCCTAAGCTCAACAGTAAGTATCTGAAGCAGTTGCGCAAAAACCTGCATTAGAGCCATGGCTCACCAGAAAAAACGGGAGGGTTGGTTATAATGTCACAAAGTGGCTGGCCCTGTGTGACACGACCCAACAATCGGTAGGTCACTAAACAGTAAAATAAACAAGGGAACACTGGGGAAACAATTACAACGGAGGGCCCTGCCATAGGGTATGGGGAAATGGACACCTCTTGCACTGTCCTGAGGATGTGTCCTGATCCAGGTTCTTTCAACCTGTCAGGATACCTTAGCCCTCACTTGCCCTGCACCTATCCCTAAGTAGGGAATTGGCAAGTGAAGACACTGGTCCCACCACTGCACTAGTACAACACAAGGTAAGAATAGACAGAAAGCAAAAGGGTAAGAAAAACCACACTTAGCTTTCTCTGCTGCAATGCACCGCACAGCAGAGTAAGGCACCAGAGAACAGCATTCAGCTGAAGCACCACTGCACCAGCAACCTCCTGTCTTCAGCACGGTTGGTATCCAAAAGGACCTGTATAACCCACAGTCAGCTGATGCATCAGGTGTCCCTTTAAAGGAAGGTCAACAATACAGCGCATGCATAACGCCTTTTTGTATGACCAAACAACTCAATCTTTGTTTCATCAGTCCACAGGACCTTCTTCCAAAATGTAACTGGCTTGTCCAAATGTGCTTTTGCATACCTCAGGCGACTCTGTTTGTGGCGCGCTTGCAGAAACGGCTTCTTTCGCATCACTCTCCCACACAGCTTCTCCTTGTGCAAAGTGCGCTGTATTGTTGACCGATGCACAGTGACACCATCTGCAGCAAGATGATGCTGCAGGTCTTTGGAGGTGGTCTGTGGATTGTCCTTGACTGTTCTCACCATTCTTCTTCTCTGCCTTTCTGATATTTTTCTTGGCCTGCCACTTCTGGGCTTAACAAGAACTGTACCTGTGTTCTTCCATTTCCTTACTATGTTCCTCACAGTGGAAACTGACAGGTTAAATCTCTGAGAACTTTTTGTATTCTTCCCCTGAAAAGCTATGTTGAATAATCTTTGTTTTCAGATCATTTGAGAGTTGTTTTGAGGATCCCATGATGCCACTCTTCATAGGAGAATCAAATAGGAGAATTACTTGCAAGTGGCCACTTTAAATACCTTTTCTCATGATTTGATACACCTGGCTATGAAGTTCAAAGCTCAATGAGGTTACAAAACCAATTTAGTGCTTCAGGAAGTCAGTAAAAAGTAGTTAGGAGTGTTCAAATCAAGAAAATGATAAGGGTGCCCATACTTTTGCACCGGTCAAATTTTGTTTAAATGCAGATTGCACATTTTCTGTTAGTACAATAAACCTCATTTGAATCCAGAAATATAACTGAGTCCATCAGTTATTAGATATATGAAACTGAAATACCTGTTGCAAAAACTAAAATTGTTATAAAGAAAAAAGGTTAACATTAATAGGGGTGCCCAAACTTTTACATATGACTGTATAGTGGGTATGGAAAGTATTCAGACCCCTTTAAAATTTTCACTCTGTTTCATGGCAGCCATTTGGGAAATTCAAACCCCATCTGCACCCCATCTTGACTGAAAAAAAACAGAAATGGAAAATTTTTTGCAAATTTATTAAAAAAGAAAAAACTGAAATATTACATAGTCATAAGTATTGAGACCCTTTGCTCAGTATTGAGTAGAAGCACCCTTTTGAGCTAATACAGCCATGAGTCTTCTTGGGAATGATGCCACAAGTTTTTCACACCTGGATTTGGGGATCCTCTGCCATTGCTCCTTGCAGATCCTCTCCAGTTCCGTCAGGTTGGATGGTGAACGTGGGTGGACAGTCAATTTCAGGTCTCTCCAGAGATGCTCAATTGAGTTTAGGTCAGGGCTCTGGCTGGGACAGTCAAGAATGGTCACAGAGTTGTCATTTGCTAGTTTAGTTGTGTGCTTAGGGTCATTGTCTTGTTGGAAGGTGAACCTTTGGCCAAGTCTGAGGTCTTTTTATCCAGGATATCTCTGTACTTGGCCACATTCATGTTTCCTTTAATTGCAACCAGTCATCCTGTCCCTGCAGCTGAAAAGCACCCCCATAGCATGATGCTGCCACCACCATGTTTCACTGTTGGTATTGTATTGGGCAGGTGATGAGCAGTGCCTGGTTTTCTCCACACATACCGCTTAGAATTATCACCAAAAAGTTCTATCTTCATTTCATCAGAACAGAGAATCTTATTTCTCATAGTCTGGGAGTCCTTCATGTGTTTTTTTAGCAAACTCTATGCAGGCTTTCATATGTCTGGCACCGTGAAGAGGCTTCCATCGGGTCTCTCTGCCCTAAAGGCCCGACTGGTGGAGGGCTGCAGTGATAGTTGACTTTGTGGAATTTTCTTCCATCTCCCTACTGCATCTGTGGAGCTCAGCTATAGTGATCTTGGGGTTCTTCTTTACCTCTCTCACCAAGGCTCTTCTCCCACCATAGCTCAGTTTGGATTGACGGCCAGGTCTAGGAATGAGAGGCGTCCCCACAAAAGAATCACAGCTTATTACGCCTTCTAAATTCTTGATGTTGCGCCCTAGAAAAAACCCTATCACACTGCATGGGCTCAGAAGTTTGTTCGAGAGGCAACACCGCCTCTCGCATAGTTTTATGTTCACGTAAACGTCTGTCAATTTGAATGGCTAATGACATAGTCATTGAGACCAGAGGGGACAGGAAATCCCACCATAATATCTTTTACGGTCTCTTCCAGACCTTTCCGAAAAAGAGCAGGAAAGTTGGGGCCAGGGCGCCTATTAGCTCAGGTGGGCTGGCTAGCCCTGAGCAACATAATTTGCATAATTAGCATATTTCCAAGAGGAGCATTGCGGCTTTAAGTCTCCTCATCTCGACTTGCTTAGCATGTCATTCTCCGCAACTAGAAATGATACTTCTTGGATATCGGTCAGACTCCTCTCTCACAGCCAAACCAGATCTCACACTTTGCACTAACGAGGGGCAGTACTCCGAAACACGGTGTCTGCAAATTGAGATTCTGGCTTGGCTTTTATCATAAGTCATGTAACAAGGCTCATTAAAGGGTCAACATTGACTTTTAGGATTGCTTCTTCCAATTGGTGGCACTAGAGTTCTAGTCCTCTTCCTCTCTGAAGAGACGATTTGCATAATTAGCATGAAATTCCTGTAACACCCGCAATTTTAGGTACACAGGCACAAATAATTTGGACCCTGGGGAAGTAGAAAGAGCCAACGATTGGGCTTTACGAATCTCCTCTTCCAGCTCTGAGGTTACCACAGACACCACAATAACTCTGAGGAATAAAGGACAATGGAGGTTCTGGAGGAGAAATGGAATCTAGACTATGAGATAAAGCATCAGCTTTCATATTCCTAGACCCTGGTCTGAATGTATTAGAAAAATTAAATCGAAAGAAAAACAAGGACCATCTGGCCTGCCTAGGAGTTTACCTTTTAGTCGATTCAATGTAAGCTAAACTGTTGTGATCCGTGATCACCATAACTGGATGGACCGCCCCCTCCAAAAAATGCCTCCATTCCTCAAAGGCCAATTTGACAGCAAGTAACTCCCGATTCCCAACATCATATTTTCTCTCCGCTGGCGAAAATTTTTAGAAAGAAAAGCACATGGATGCCAGGTTAGTCAGAGTTTTGGGCCCCTGCGATAAGACTGCCCAAACTCCAATCTCCAAAGCATCTATGGGAAGTCTTCAACAAGTAATTTATCTGACCCTGCAACAGATATTGCGTTGACTCCAGACTCTGGCATTCCTTCGCCAGATCCTGAGTCTTCTGCATCAAATTCGCCACCTAGTCACAAAGCGTGTAAACAGAATCCATACCGGCGAAAAAGAAAAATGTAGCGGCCAGACATACTGTGATGCTAGTCACTTCTCACAGCCAAGCCGTGGGTATAGTGGTCAAGGAGCCCATAGTCAGAAGCCAGGAGGGTGCATCATAAACACAAGGAAGAGACAAAAGCGTAGTTAGGTAACGTTTCGAGGTCAGAGCTGAAGGGGTTAAACAGGCGGCTAGTCAGAACAAAGTCCAAGGTCAGGCAACAAATCAAGCACATAGAACGCAAGGCACAGGGAGCACAAAGCACAAACCTCACAAGATGAATTTACGTCTGGCAGTATTCTGGGACAAGCTGCTCAGTTAAGTAAGCATGGCATTTACCCGGGATAGTGAACACCTGGAGACTGCCAACGCCTCCCAGTCACAGATTGGCTAGTCGAGCCGTCTATAAACACACTGACAGCTCAGCATGCCCCTGAACCAGACTGGATGACCACAATATGGCCGAAACATTTTATTTTTTCACTGGCAGAATAAATTTTTGACACGACTTTTTCACCTTGATTGGATGCTGCGCTCTTTCTTTTATTGGATGACCATCCTGTCAATCAAAGTACTGACAGCTTCATCACGCCTCTGTACCGGATTGGACGGCCGAGCTGTCAGTAACTGCATCCCAGACACCCTGAGGGGTGGAACAGTGACAATAAATTTATTAATATTTGCCAAATGCCAGAATAATGAGAGAGAAAGATAATGTTTTAAGGCATTTTTATTACTTACTGCAAAGTCAAAAGTCTACATATATTTCATTAGTATTTGCTACCCTTGCCCTTAAACTGAATCACTTAGGTCAAATGTTTGGGATACCCTTCCACAAGCTTTCACAATAGATGGTCGAAATTTGGGCCCATTCCTCCAGACAAAACTGGTGTAACTGATTCAGGTTTGTAGGTCACTTTACTCTCACCTGCCTTTTCAGCTTTGCCCATACATTTTCAATAGGATTGAGATCAGGACTTTGTGATGGCCACGCCAAAACATTGACTTTTTTATCCTTAAACCACTTTGTTACCATTTTGGCAGTACCCTTCCGAACATTGACCATTTCGAAGACCCATTTCCACCCAAGCTTTAACTTCCTGACTGATGACTTGAGACGTTGCTTCAGTATTGCCACATCATCTTCTTTTCTCATCTACTTTGTTAAGTGCACCAGTCCCTCCTGCAGCAAAACAACCCCACAACATGATGTTGCTACCCCCTGTGTTTTACAGTTGGGATGGTGTTTTTAGGCTTCCAATCTTCTCCCTTTTTCCTACAAACGTAACGATGGTCATTATGCCCCAAAAGTTCAATTTTAGTTTCATCAGACCACAGGACATGTCTCCAAAAATTAAGGTTTTTGTTCCTGTGTGCATTTGCAAACATTAATCTGGCTTGTTTATGTTTCTTTTGGTTTCTTTCATTTCACTGTGGATATTAACAGAATCTTACCATCATCTTCACAGGGTCTTTTGCTTTTGTCCTTGGGTTGATGTGCACATGTCAAACCAAAGCACATCAATCTCTGGGACACGGAACCCATCTCCTTCCTGAGTGGTATGATAGCTGGACATTTCCATCTTTTTTGTACTTGCATACAGTCATAATGTTAAAGTTTGGGCACCCCTATTAATGTTAACCTTTTTTCTTTATTGTACTTACAGAAAATGTGCAATCTGCATTTTAACAAAATTTGACCGGTGCAAAAGTATGGGCACCTCAACATAAAAGTGACATTAATATTTCGTAGATCCTCCTTTTGCAAAAATAACAGCCTCTAGTCGCTTCCTGTAGCTATTAATGAGTTCCTGGATCCTGGATGAAGGTATTTGTGACCATTCCTGTTTACAAAACAATTCCAGTTCAGTTAAGTTTGATGGTCGCCGAGCATGGACAGCCCGCTTCAAATCATCCCACAGATGTTCAATGATATTCAGGTCTGGGGACTGGGATGGCCATTCCAGAACATTGTAATTGTTCCTCTGCATGAATGCCTGAGTAGATTTGGAGCGGTGTTTTGGATAATTGTCTTGCTGAAATATCCATCCCCTGCGTAACTTCAACTTCGTCACTGATTCTTGCACATTATTGTCAAGAATCTGCTGATACTGAGTTGAACCAAGCGACCCTCAACTTTAACTAGATTTCCGGTGCCGGCATTGGCCACACAGCCCCAAAGCATGATGGAACCTCCACCAAATTTTACTGTGGGTAGCAAGTGTTTTTCTTGGAATGCTGTGTTTTTTAGCCTCCATGCATAACGCATTTTTGTATGACCAAACAACTCAATCTTTGTTTCATCAGTCCACAGGACCTTCTTCCAAAATGTAACTGGCTTGTCCAAATGTGCTTTTGCATACCTCAGGCGACTCTGTTTGTGGTGTGCTTGCAGAAACGGCTTCTTTCGCATCACTCTCCCATACAGCTTCTCCTTGCGCAAAGTGCGCTGTATTGTTGACCGATGCACAGTGACACCATCTGCAGCAAGATGATTCTGCAGGTCTTTGGAGGTGGTCTGTGGATTGTCCTTGACTGTTCTCACCATTCTTCTTCTCTGCCTTTCTGATATTTTTCTTGGCCTGCCACTTCTGGGCTTAACAAGAACTGTACCTGTGTTCTTCCATTTCCTTACTATGTTCCTCACAGTGGAAACTGACAGGTTAAATCTCTGAGACAACTTTTTGTATTCTTCCCCTGAAAAGCTATGTTGAATAATCTTTGTTTTCAGATCATTTGAGAGTTGTTTTGAGGAGCCCATGATGCCACTCTTCATAGGAGAATCAAATAGGAGAACTACTTGCAAGTGGCCACCTTAAATACCTTTTCTCATGATTTGATACACCTGGCTATGAAGTTCAAAGCTCAATGAGGTTACAAAACCAATTTATTGCTTCAGGAAGTCAGTAAAAAGTAGTTAGGAGTGTTCAAATCAAGAAAATGATAAGGGTGCCCATACTTTTGCACAGGTCAAATTTTGCTTAAATGCAGATTGCACATTTTCTGTTAGTACAATAAACCTCATTTGAATCCAGAAATATAACTGAGTCCATCAGTTATTAGATATATGAAACTGAAATAGCTGTTGCAAAAACCAAAATAGTTATAAAGTAAAAAGGTTAACATTAATAGGGGTGCCCAAACTTTAACATATGACTGTATAATTGTTTGTACAGATGAACGAGGCACCTTCAGGTATACTGAAATTGTACCCAAGGATGAGCCAGACTTGTGCAAGTCCACAAATCTCTTCCTGATATCTTGGCTGATTTCATGAGACTTTCCCATGATGCTACACAAAGAAGCAGTGTGTTTCAGGTGTGCATTAAAATACATCCACAGGTGTGTCTCTAATTAAACTCAGATGTTGCCAAAAAACCTAGCAGAAGCTTCCAAACGCATGACATCATCATATGGGAGGCTCAGAATTGTTTAACCCCTTATCCCCCAAGGGTGGTTTGCATGTTAATGACCGGGCCAATTTTTACAATTCTGACCACTGTCCCTTTATGAGGTAATAACTATGGAACGCTTCCATGGATCATGGTGATTCTGACACTGTTTTCTCATGACATATTGTACATCATGTTAGTGGTAAAATTTAATTTATATAACTTGCGTTTATTTGTGAAAAAATGGAAATTTGGCGAAAATTTTGAAAATTTCGCAATTTTCCTATTTTGAATTTTTATGCCCTTAAATCAAAGAGATATGGCACACAATAAACTTAATAAATAACATTTTCTACATGTTTAATTTATATTAGCACAATTTGGGCACCAAAATTTTTTTTTGTTAGGAAGTTAAAAGGGTTAAAAATTGACCACAGATTTCTTATTTTTACAACACCATTTTATTTTTAGGGACCACATCACATTTGAAGTCACTTTGAGGGGTCTATATGATAGAAAATACCCAAAAGTGACACCATTCTAAAAACTGCACCCCTCAAGGTGCTCAAAACCACATTCAAGAAGTTTATTAACCCTTCAGGTACTTCACAGGAATTTTTTGAATGTTTAAAGACAAATTAACATTTAACTTTTTTAAAAATTACTTCAGGTCCAATTTTTTTTATTTTACCAAGGGTAACAGGAGAAATTGGACTGCAAAAGTTATTGTGCAATTTGTCCTGAGTATGCTGATACCTGATATGTGGGGGGGAACCACTGTTCCAGCGCATGACAGAGCTCAGAAGGGAAGGAGCGCCGTTTGACTTTTTCAACGCAAAATTGGCTGGAATTCAGATCAGACGCCATGTCACGTTTGGAGAGCCCCTGATGTACCTAAACAGTGGAAACCCCCCACAAGTGACCCCATTTTGGAAACTAGACCGACCCCCCCATGGAACTTATCTAGAAATGTGGTCAGAACTTTGAACCCCCAAGGGCTTCACAGAAGTCCCCAAAAGTTATTGTGCAATTTGTCCTGAGTACACTGATACCCCATATGTGGGGGTAAATGACTATTTGGGCGCATGGCAGAGCTCGGAAGAGAAGCAGAGCCATTTGACTTTTTTGGCTGGAATTGAGATCGGACACCTTTCGCGTTTGGAAAGCCCATGATGTGCCAAAACAGTGGAAACCCCCCACAAATGACACCATTTTGGAAACTAGACCCCCCAAGGAACTTATCTAGATGTGTGGTGAGAACTTTAAACCCCCAAGGGATTCACAGAAGCTTGTAACGTACAGCCGTACAATTAAAAAATCATATTTTTTCAACAAAAATGATCTTTTCAACCCCAATTTTTATTTTCCCAAGGTTAACAGGACCCCAAAAGTTATTGTGCAATTTGTCCTGAGTACGCTGATACCCCATATATGGGGGTAAACGACTATTTGGACGCATGGCAGAGCTCGGAAGGGAAGCAGCGCCATTTGACTTTTTTGGCTGGAATTGAGACCGGACGCCATGTTGCGTTTGGAAAGCCCTTGATGTGCCAAAACAGTGGAAAACCCCACAAATGACACCATTTTGGAAACTAGATCCCCCAAGGAACTTATCTAGATGTGTAGTGAGAACTTTGAACCCCCAAGGGCTTCACAGAAGTTTATAACGTGCAGCTGTACAATTAAAAAATCATATTTTTTCCACAAAAAATATCTTTTCACCCTCAATTTTTATTTTCCCAAGGGTAACAGGACCCCCAAAGTTATTGTGCATTTTGTCCTTCACAGAAGTTTATAACGCCCAGGCGTGAAAATAAAAAAATCATATTTTTTTCCACGAACATGATCTTTTAGTCCCCAATTTTTTTTATTTTACCAAGGGTAACAGGAGAAATTGGCCCCCAAAGTTGTTTTCCAATTTGTCCTGAGTACGTTGATACTCAGTATGTGGGAGAAAACTACTGTATGGGCACACGTCGGGGCTCGGAAGGGAAGTAGTGACGTTTTTGAATGCAGACTTTGATTGAATGGTCTACGGGTGTCATGTTTCCTCTGGAGAGCCCCAGATGTGCCTAAATTCTGGAAACCGCCCACATGTGCCCCCATTTTAGAAACTAGACCCCCTAAGGAACTTATCTAGATGTGTGGTGAGCATTTTGAACCCCCAAGTGCTTCACAGAAGTTTATAACGTAGAGCTATAAAAATAAAAAATCATTTTTTTCCACAAAAATGATATTTTTGCCCCCATTTTTTTATTTTCCCAACTGTAACAAGAGAAATTGGACCCCAGAAGTTGTGCAATTTGTCCTGAGTAGGCTGATACACCATATGTGGGGGTAAACCACTGTTTGGGCGCATGGCAGAGCTTGGAAGGGAAGGAGCACCATTTGACTTTTTGAACGCAGAATTGGCTGGAATTGAGATCAGACGCCATGTTGCCTTTGGAGAGCCCCTGATGTGCCCAAACAGTGGAAGCCCCCAATTCTAACTTCATCCCTAAGCCCAACACACCCCTAACCCTAATCTCAGCCCTAGCCCTAACCCTAAGGGTGTGTGCACACATTGCGGATTCCACTGCGGATTTGCAGTGGATTTGGCCCAGTTTCTGCTTCGTTGTACAGTATCTTTATATTCAATGGCAAATTAAAAACTCAGTGCACATGCTGCAGATTTTTCAGCACAGATTTGCTGCGGTTTTAAATTCGCAGCATATCACTTCTTTGTGTGGAATCCGCAGTGGTTTGACACCTGCTCCATTACCAGATGTCAAAACACAGGGGAAAACCGCAGGCTAATCGGCACTAAATCCGCAGGTAAAACGCAGGTCATTTGACCTGTGGATTTACCTGTGGATTTAGCCAAATCTGGGCTGCAAAATCCACAGCAGAATCCGCATCATGTTCACACAGCCTTACCCTAGCCCTAACCATAGCCCTAGCTCTAACCCTAGCCCTAACCCTAGCCCTAGCCCTAACCCTAATGGGAAAATGGAAATAAATACTTTTTTTAATTTTATTATTTTTCCCTAACTAAGGGGGTGATATAGGGGGGTTTGATTTACTATTTATGGCGGGTTTTTATGTTTGGCAGCTGTCGCACGCTAAAAGATGCTTTTTATTGTAAAAAAAAAAAGTTTTTGCATCACCACATTTTGATAGCTATAATTTTTTCATATTTTGACCCACAGAGTCATGTGAGGTCTTATTTTTTGTGGGATGAGTTGACTTTTTTATTGGTACCATTTTCGGGCACGTGACTTTTTTGATCGCTTTTTATTCCGATTTTTGGGACGCAGAATGAACAAAAATCAGCATTTCATGAATTTCTTTTGGGGGATGCGTTTACACCGTTCCGCGTGTGTTAAAATTGATAAAGCGGTTTTATTCTTCGGGTTAGTACGATTACAGCAATACCTCATTTAGGCTATGTGCACACGCTGCGGATTGGTCTGCGGATTTGTATCTGTCAAACCGCAGGTAAAACCACAAGTAAAATGACCTGCGGTTTTACCTGCGGATTGGCCTGCCGTTTATCACCTCTACAATGGAGGAGATGGTAAACTGCAGCAGAATCCACAGAAAAGTAGTGACATGTCATTTCTTTCTGCGGATTCAAAACCGCAGCTTTTCCGCAGTTAAAAATCCGCAGCATGTGCTCAGCGGATTGTAAATCACATAGATTTACATGCTACTGTACACTATCTGCAGAACTGCTGCATTTCCTCAGCAGCCAAAACCGCAGCGGATCCGCAGCAAAAACCGCAGCGTGTGCACGTAGCCTTATACCTCATTTCTATCATTTATTTATGTTTTGGCGCTTTTATGCAATGAAAACAATTTTATATAAAAAATAATTATTTTTGCATCACTTTATTCTGCGAGCTATAACTTTTTTATTTTTTCACTGATGTCGCTGTATGGTTGTTCATTTTTTGCGGGACAAGATGAAGTTTTAAGCGGTATCATGTTTATCTATGTTCGTCTTTTTGATCGCGCGTTATTGCACTTTTTGTTCGGCAGTATGATGATAAAGCATTGTTTTTTGCTTCGCTTTTTTTTTTTAAGGGGTTAACGAAAGGGGTTAATTAGTAGGACAGTTTTATAGTGTGGGTCATTACGGACGCGGCAATACTAAATATGTGCATTTTTATTGTTTTTTTTATTTACAAAATTTTTTTTTAATTTATTTGGGGATTTTTTATAAATTATTTTTACACTTTTTTTTACTCTATTATATTGTCCTGGGGGGACATCACTATAAGGTGTCTGACCACTGATTTGACACTTCACACAGCACTGTGTCAGATCAGAGATCTGACAGGCGCTGCTGCAGGCTTCCTCATGCCTGCTCTCAGCAGGCACTGTGGAAGCCGCAATCTGCAGGCCGCTGCGGCCATATTGGATCCAGGGGCCTTCAGAGAGGAGACCCTCGGAGCAACGTAGCACATCTCGTCGCTCCGAGGGTCGCTGGGTAGCACGGAGGAAGCCCCCTCCCTGCGCGCTTCTCTCCTATGCCCCCGTTACATTGCAATCATATTTGATCACAGTGTGCCAGGGGTTAATGTGCCGGGGCGGTCCGTGACAGCCCCTGACACATAGTGCTGGGTGTCAGCTGTGATAATCAGCTGACACCTGGCAGCGATCAGTGGCGCTTCCCCCGGGGGCGCCGCTGATCGCTATGACGTACTATCTCGTCCTTGGGAATTAAGTCCCAGGGCACATGGACGGGATAGTACGTCATATGTCAGAAAGGGGTTAAAGACATTGTAATCTTAGTGTATGTAAACTTTTGAATTTGCAGTAAGTAACAAAAATAGAAAAAGGTGGGGGAAGAAACCTCCAGCGATGAAATCCAGAAGGAAAGTAATCTTTTTTGTAAAAAAATGAAACATTTTTTTATTCGGTGCAGTAGTATATTAAAAAAGACATGGATCCTGGTAACCACAACCTTGGATGAGCAACCAACATGTTTCAGCTAAGAGCCTTAATCATGGTATGTAACACCCTGGACTGAACAGGTTTCTAATATACAGTAGATCACAAATAAAATATTTAGTATGATATGTGAGACCATATAATACAGATTCAAGCAATACCATAATAAGCAATGTCATTATCAAATGCAATCATAGTAAAGTACAATATAGCCCCCCTAGAATAAAGGATGAAAAAAATGGGTGATATTAATATATGACACCAATTATTGCCAAGATATTACACCATATTATTGCTGGCTCCCTGAGGAAGCCGACGCGAAGCGCTCATTGGGGCTAGTGGTGAGTCATCCTTTACTTCACAATATTGATAAAGCCCCCGTTACACATAACGATGTCCCAGCGATCCCACCAACGATCCGACATGATGGGATTGCTGGGACATTGTTAGGCTGATCGTTGGTGAGCTGTCACATAGACAGCCCCAGCGATCAGGACCAGCGACGCTGGATGCTGATTTCTAATGTAAACGTCGGGTATCCAGGAGCCGCGGCGACTCCTGGATACCCGATGTTTACCTTGGAAATCAGCGTGTAAGCCGGTTTCCAAGGTAAACAGCAGGTATCCAGGAGCTGTGGCTCCTGGATACCCGACGTTTACATTAGAAACCAGCGTCGCTGATTGCTGGTCTCTCACTGCCACACGCAGCGATGCGCGCTGGCCAGCGGGAGACCAGCGATTGGAAAACTGCCCTGGCCGATGCTGCACGATCAGCGATAACCAGCAGGGGGGCCGTCACTGATCCCCGTCACACACAGCGATCTCGCTAGCGAGATCGCTGTGTGTGACGGGGCCTTAAGAGCCTGTGGGGACATAGTGGGGCTTGAGTATACAAGGTTTGATTTGATTTCAGGCTCAGGCCTACTATGAAGTATTCATACCTCCCCAACAATCTCTTTTTGTCTCTGAGGTTTACAAAAGCACTATGCACTTTACTATTAAGGATAAAATGCCCATTTGATGTAATATGGTTGTACATGCCACTCTCTACCTGATCCTGTCTCTGTATTGTCTCTATAACTGACTTATTTTTTGCTAAGATGTACTGATATACTGTATATCCTGTGATTATGTAATAAATTTACCGTATACCTTTTTATACATCATTTATTGGACGTATTGCTCCATTTTTTTTCTATTGCATTCTTTCTGTGTAGTGTATGGTTTGTGTTGTTTAATGTGTGTATCCAATATATAACTGCTAGGAGTAGTGATACTAGATTATGATATTGTATCACGCTGCTACCATATTTTGACCATACTTGACTTGGCCCTGTTCGCACCTTATCATGTATGTTTCAGGTTTTTGCACTGATATTTTATAGATTTTAGCTGATTGTACATAATAAAGTGAAGTATTTTTTAAGGTGTGCACATCGCTATTGTATTTCTTCCTCTTCCTCTTCTTGTCTGTTTTGAAACATGATGGAACACCCTTTCTATGTTTTTGAATTTTCACTTACTATTTTTTTTCATTCTGTGTTGTTTCTACGCCCAATATGTCTCTCTCTATCTCTTGTGAAAGCCAAAATGATCGTCATTGTTGAAACTATCTCTTGGTGGAGAGTTATCACTAAAAAGGACACTTGTCTTTTCTATTTGCCTATATATGCCTAAACAGGAGGTGATGGCAAAGATGGTGGACAGGTGGACTTTTTCTCTACCATCCAGGCGTTTCTCTCATTACCAAAAAGTCACTCTCTTCCTGTCAGGAACACCGCACTGCACTTGCTCACTGAGCCAGTGCGCGTGTCCTGAGTACAAAAACAGTGCTCAAAGATACCTGTGGAGCGGGCAGCAGCGGTGACGATGCATGCTCCAGGACCTGAAGCACGTGACTGCTGGGGCATGGCCTAAGCTCCACAGAGCTAGGAGCTGCAGGGAAACTCATAGAAAGGTAACTACAGGACAATGTTACCAAGGGGCCTAGACAGAGACAGAAACCAGATCAAGCCGGGTCAAAGCACGAGATAGCAGGACAGTACCAAAGGGTTAGACAGAGCGAATAGTCAGGACATAGAAATAGATCAGAAAACCAGAACGGGCAATGGACGGTACAATAGGGACAAACTTCAACGGAGTAACAATAGCCAAGCCAGGAGGTCAGAACCGGAGAAGACAATAGTACCAAAACGAGAGACGGAGTACAGAGTGAGGGAACAGGCCGGGTCATACACGGGAATCAAACAAGCAATGCAGAATACACGCACACCTGGGGGGGTCGGTCAGACACACAGCCAGAATATCAGTATAGCTGACAGAGAATGCTAGTCTGGAGTGAGTATAAATACCCCTCCCAGATCCAAAGAGAGGCTGGCAAAAGTTAACCCTGTGAGAACAGGACATTAACCATGTCCTAACCATGACAGTACTCCCCTCTTAATGGGGGGCCACTGGACCCCTAGGTTTCTCAGGGTATCTGGCATGAAAAGCCCGCACCAGTCGATCAGCGTGCACCGAACTGGCTGGAACCCATGATCGATCCTCCACGGAATATCCCTTCCAATGAATAAGGTACTGAAGTCTCTGGTGCACCCACTGTGAATCAATGATGCACCCTACCTCATACTCCAGTTGACCCTCCACCAACACTGGTGGAGCCACAGATGAGGGATCTTCTCTAACTGTCCCCACAGGATTTAATAGGGACCTGTGGAAGACGTTAGATATTTTGAAGGAGGTGGGCAACTGTAATCTGTATGCCACCGGGTTGATCACCTCTACAATCTTGTATGGGCCAATAAATTTTGGGCCCAACTTCGTAGAGGGTATTTTAAGTTTGATGTTACGGGTGGACAACCAGACTTTTTCCCCCACTGTTAACGCAGGACCCAACCCCCTCCTCCTGTCCGCAAAATGTTTATACTTCTTCTGGGCTTTGGAGATGTTCCCCTGCACCTCCCTCCAGAGGGTTTTTAACTGTTACACCATCCCCTCGGCACCAGGGCAATCCAAATCCATACGGGAAAATTCCCCAAACTGCGGAACGATCCCATAATTGACCTGAAAGGGAGACTTTCCGGTAGACTGATTAATACGACCGTTGAATGCAAATTCTGCCATGGGCAATACCTCACACCAGTCTTCCTGTCTGGTGGAGGCCAGGCATCTCAGAATCTGCTCCAACGACTGGTTGGTGCGTTCAGTCTGTCCATTGGATTCCGGGTGATAGGCAGAGGAGAATGACAACGTGACCCCCAAGTTCATACAAAACGCTCTCCAAAACCTGGCCACAAATTGCACACCCCTGTCCGACACTAAGTTCACGGGCACTCCATGCAATCGAACAATGTGCTGTATAAACAAGCGGGCCAAGGTTTCAGCAGATGGTAACGCAGGTAGTGGCACAACGTGAGCTTGCTTAGAAAATCTATCAACCACTACCCATACCCATACCACTGAAATGCCCTTGGAAGATGGAAGATTAGTGATAAAGTCCATGGACAGGTGTGTCCATGGTTTATCTGGAATTGGCAAAGGCACCAATTCCCCGGCCGGACCTGAGAGCTTTTAGAGCGTGCGCACACCCCACAAGAATTTACAAACCTTTTCATATCAGTACCCATTGAGGGCCACTAAAAACCCCTAGCTACTGCCCCCCGGGTAGCTGCAATACCAGGGTGTGCACTTAACACAGAATCATGAAATTCTTGAAGGAGTGTGAGATGGAATTGTTCGGGTACAAACAATTTACCTGGGGGTTTATTTCTGGGAGCTTGTGCTTGTGCTTCCAGAATCTCTCTCTGTAACTCAGAGGAGATTTCAGCTACAACCACTCCCGGCTGAAGAATGGAGGAAGGAGGTTCTGGAGGGGACACAGAATCAAAACTTCGGGATAAGGCATCTGCCTTTACATTTTTAGACCCTGGTCGGAACGTGATGGTAAAATGAAATCGAGAAAAAAAAAGTGCCCACCGAGCTTGTCTGGGGGTCAATCTCTTAGCAGACTTGATATAGGCCAGGTTTTTATGATCAGTGATGACCGTAATGGGATGAGCGGCCCCCTCCAAAAAATGCTTCCATTCTTCGAAGGCCAATTTAACTGCTAACAATTCCCTGTTACCGACATCATAGTTTCTCTCGGCCGAAGAGAACTACTTAGAGAAAAAGGCACAGGGTTTGAGGTTAGTCAGGGTAGAGGGGCCCTGTGACAATACTGCCCACAACCCCACCTCCGAAGCGTCGACCTCGACGATAAAAGGTCTTGACGAATCGGGTTGTATCAACATAGGGGCTGTGGTAAAACACTTCTTTAGTGTAAGGAAGGAATTTTTTGCGGCCACGGACCAATTTTTTACATCTGCCCCTTTAAGAGTGAGGTCCGTCAAGGGTTTCACCACCTGCGAGAACCCTTTAATGAACTTCCTATAATAATTAGCGAAGCTGCTCAGAAATCGCTGCAACCCCTTCAGGTCATGAGGCTGCACCCAATCGGTAATGGCCTGAACCTTCCCTGGATCCATACGGAATCACTCCCTGGATACAATTACACCCAGAAAAGACAGTTCTTGCATAAAATATGAGCACTTCTCAAGCTTAGCATACAAATGGTTCTCCCGGAGTCTCATAAGAACCATACGTAAATGGTGTAAGTGTGACTGACTGTCCTCAGAGTATATCAAGATGTCATCCAAGTAGATGACTACATAACGTCCAATCAAGTCCAAAAAAACAACATTAATAAAGTTCTGAAAAACAGCAGGAGCGATAGTGAGGCCAGAGGGCATAACCAGGTTTTCAAACAGCCCCTCAGTTGTCAGGAACGCTGTTTTCCATTCGTCCCCCTCCCGGATCCTTATAAGGTTATAAGCCCCTCGTAGATCGAGCTTAGAAAACCATTTGGCCCCCGTGAGTTGGTTGCATAGATCAGGAAACAATGGGAGAGGGTACGTGTTCTTAACAGTAATTTTGCTCAGTTCCCGAAAGTCGAGGCACGGTCGCAACCCACCATCTTTATTCTTTACAAAGAAAAACCCCGCTGCCATGGGTGAGACCGAGGGCCGAATATGCCCATTGCGAAGGCTCTCTTTGATGTACTCTTTCATAGCTTGGTGCTCAGGGCTGGACAAATTAAACAAACGCTTGGCTCCAGGTACTAAATCGATAGCACAATCAAATGGTCTATGTGGTGGAAGCGCCTCAGCCTCGCTTTCGGAAAATACGTCTTCAAAGTCTCTCAGGTACTCCGGAATACCCTCCAGACCGACAGACGACACAGATACAGATCTTATCGGATTGACAAAAGGAACAGGGTTACAACACAGACCATTATCATTACATCCCCATCGGATGATCTCCCCCTTCACCCAATCACTGAGAGGATTGTGGAGTTGCAACCAGGGCATCCCCAATACCAGTCCTGCAGGCAGATTATTCATAATAAAACAACTTAACTTCTCAACATGAGTGGAATCCATTTTCATAGAAAAAACTTCAGACATAAAGCAAATTCCATCCCGGGTAAGAGAGGATGAATCAACAGCCACAATTTTTACAGGGTCTTTTAACCTGACTGTCCCTATCTTATCAAGAGTCACAACTTGGGCATCAATCAGATTAATGGAGGAACCACAGTCAACAAAAGCGGTAGTGATAACAGGACCGCCAGCAAGTTCCAATTCAACCTGGAGCACCATCTTTGTACATGAGAAAAAATGTACCTGGGAGTCTGGACAACCTCCTCGATTTTTGCCCAGACTCAGTTGTTTCTCTGATGGTTTCTCTGAAGAAGGGCAGGAGGGGCAATTCCTTTTCCAATGTCCAGAGGCTCCACAGTAAAAGCATAGTAGGTTGTCTCTATGGTGCCTTCTCTCTTTCTCCTTAACTGAGACTGACCCAACCTCCATGGGCTCAGATACAGGTGCAGTGTCACACAATTTGGGGTACAAGGGAGACTCTTGTTGCATCATTCCTCTAGCATGGAGTCTCCAGTCCATACGGACTGCCTGCATCATGGCATCCTCCAGGGTATCGGGGGAGAATGTAATGCCAGAGCGTCCTGCAGACGGTCAGACAGGCCCCTGCGGAACAACCCCCTCAGGGCGGCGTCTTTCCAGGATACTTCGGTGGTCCAACGTCTAAACTCTGAGCAGAACCATTCAGCAGAGTGCCTCCCCTGTGTCACACTCATCACCATATCCTCTGCCAGACGCACTCTATCAGGCTCATCATAAATGTGCCCCAGAGCCTCAAAGAACAAATTCACAGACATACATTCAGGAGCAGAGGAAGAGAGAGAGAAAGCCCATGCCTGTGGAGCCCCCCGAAGTAGAGAAATGATGACCCCCACCCTCTGGAACTCATCCCCGGAGGAGCGGGGCCTCAGAGAAAAAAAAAAGCTTGCATCCTTCTCTGAACAACCTGAACTCCCTTTTATCCCTTGAGAAAGGGTCTGGCAATTTGACCGGAGATTCGGGGGATGCCAATGACACATCTCTATCCCCAGCACTAGAAGCCCCTGCAGTGACAGCCCCCTGCACAGTATCCACCAACTGTTGCTGGGTATGAGCCATTGTGCGTTGCTCCACATTAAGTTTGTGGAACATTTGGGTCAGGTGCTTGACCTGATCAGCCAAAGCTTGTATGGGATCCATGAGGATAACACACTTTTTTTTTTTCTTCAGAGAAAAAAAACTGAAATGGTCAGCTATAATGTCAGGAACACCGCACTGCACTTGCTCACTGAGCCAGTGCGCGTGTCCTGA
Organism: Dendrobates tinctorius; assembly: GCF_039654945.1. NCBI lineage: Eukaryota > Metazoa > Chordata > Amphibia > Anura > Dendrobatidae > Dendrobates > Dendrobates tinctorius. The sequence goes on from NW_027361732.1 coordinate 881,129, forward strand.
GTACAAAAACAGTGCTCAAAGATACCTGTGGAGCGGGCAGCACCGGTGACGATGCATGCTCCAGGACCTGAAGCACGTGACTGCTGGGGCATGGCCTAAGCTCCACAGAGCTAGGAGCTGCAGGGGAACTCATAGAAAGGTAACTACAGGACAATGTTACCAAGGGGCCTAGACAGAGACAGAAACCAGATCAAGCCCGGTCAAAGCACGAGATAGCAGGACAGTACCAAAGGGTTAGATAGAGCGAATAGTCAGGATGTAGCAATAGATCAGAAAACCAGAACGGGCAATGGACGGTATAATAGGGACAAACTGCAACGGAGTAACAATAGCCAAGCCAGGAGGTCAGAACCGGAGAAGACAATGGTACCAAAACGAGAGACGGAGTACAAAGTGAGGGAACAGGCCGGGTCATACACGGGAATCAAACAAGCAATGCAGAATACACGCACAACGGGGGGGGTCGGTCAGACACACAGCCAGAATAACAGTATAGCTGACAGAGAATGCTAGTCTGGAGTGAGTATAAATACCCCTCCCAGATCCAAAGAGAGGCCGGCAAAAGTTAACCCTGTGAGAAAGAGGACATTAACCATGTCCTAACCATGACACTTCCATTGAAATGAAGGCTGGAGGACTGTAGCAATATCTTACTGTAGTACTCAAGCATTCCTCCACCCAAAATATTTCTCCCATTTTAAAATCCATGCGGACATAGGATATAGGGTAATCTGCAGCTTGGCCTACAGTGCTAGAGGTCAATAGTATTATGTGATTATTTTTATGCTGTAATGTCTATCGTCTGTACAAATCCCCTCTGAAATGTAAAGTGCTGCAGAATATGTTGGCGCTATAGAAATAAAATGTATTATTATTATAATAGTAGTCTACAAGCTGCACGGAAGCGTTTGCTAAACTACTGAGAAGTGCTGAGAGGGTTCATAAAAAATAGTATCTGTTACTTGCTAGGGGCTGAGAATGAATTTTTAATATAACTCACATAGAATGATATTTTATTGACATTAAATGATAGCAATATCAAGGTTAGGATTCATTTATTGTAAATGGTGCCTTTATTTTTAAGGACACATAAGACTTTTCTTGAGTACTTGTTACATTTGCACTAGTTATAGTGTGTATTACTACATTAGAATGAGTCTTTCATCAATTTATTGTATCTTGGGATATTTCATTCTCAAATCAAGACTACATCTGTAAGTCATAGGATACTGACTCCTCAACGATTACTTATCCCTTCAAACAAATGAAAATACAAGGTCATATATAAAGAATTCTCACTTAGTAATTACTGTGGATTAGAGGCAGTGAGTGATCAGCTTGGTGTGGTTCTGGGTAGAAGCCAACAAACTAACAAGCCAATACTGCAATAATGAGCCAGCCCGGTTCTTGAATTCCCATTTGTTGATGTGCTAGCAACTTTGGTATAACTGAGTTACAGCTACAGAAATGTGACCTGAGTTGTTTATAAGACTTTATTTTCGGACTTTCACTTAGTTACTGTTGAAGGAACTGTTCCGTTATTGTAACTGTAATCTAGTTTGCAGCAATTTCTTATTTTGGGCCATTATTTTAGCAGTTAGAATTACTTCGAGCACTTTGCAAGCCTCACGGATACATTTGCTAATGACCAACGTTTCCATCCTCCTTCCCTGCATGTGTGGAGTGTTAGAGGCACAGACACTCACTCAAAGTCACAAAAGATCATTTTAAAGGGAATCTGTCAGTAGGATCAGCCCTCCTAAGTTGTCCTGTAGGTCATAGGAAGCTGAATAATATGAAACATTGCTATCTGTGATCCAATAAAATATTGGATTACAGACATCAAGGTATAATTTTATTCAACTTTCACAGAAATTTACATTTGTCTTAATATGTAAATGAGATGTTGAGATCTATGGGTCGGACACTGATCTGCTTATTTTAAATGAAAGGGGGTGTTACCAGTGTGAGACATGTAACAACTGACAGTCTGTTCTTGTGATCTACATGTCTCATACTAGTAACGCCCCCTTTCATTTAAGATAAGCTCTGGAGGCAGATGTGCAAATAGATCTATGTGTGGCCCATAGATCTTATTTACATAATAAGAAAAATATGGACTGCTCAAAAATAATACATCGGATCACAGATATCATGATATTTAATTCAACTTTCAATTACCTACATTCCCATATAGTTGGCTTAGGAGCGTTAATCACTCAAGGTCACCACAGTTTATAACAACCACTGTTGCACATGTGTATATATGCAGCAGCAGTTGTTTTTTTTTTCAATTATTGTTTCCAGTTGCAGATATGTGACACCACTATTCAGCTACTGCCAGCTGTATTAATTGCAAAGAGAAACATATCTCTCTCTCATGAGGACATAATGGTCCCGATTCATCATTGCTTTTGTGCCTGTTTTTTGTCTAGTTTATGTGTTTTGTGCCTTTTTTGTTGCACTCATTTCATTTTTCAATTTGTGCCTTTTTGAAAGTCTATTTTACTTATGCTCACCTGTTTGCTTGTTTCTTTGCTTTCTGCATTGTGGGCGGACTTTAGCATTTCCAGATCTTTTTACCTGATTGAACAAGTGTGACTTTTTCTCCAGTCCCTTCCTCACAGTCTTTCTTTGAAAATGATAATATTTTGGCACAATTTTTGCACCATTTTGCATAATGTGCAACTTTTGGCTTCAAAAAGTTGCAAAAAACACTTTGTCAGGAAATTTAAAAAAAAAAAAAAAAAAAAAAAAAAATTTGCACTAAATTCATACACTCACTGGCCACTTTATTAGGTACACCATGCTAGTAAGGGGTTGGACCCCCTTTTGCCTTCAGAACTGCCTCAATTCTTCATGGCAGAGATTCAACAAGGTGCTGGAAGCATTCCTCAGAGATTTTGGACCATATTGACATGATGGCATCACACAGTTGGCGCAGATTTGTCGGCTGCACATCCCTGATGCGAATCTCCCGTTCCACCACATCCCAAAGATGCTCTATTGGATTGAGATCTGGTGACTGAGGAGGCCATTTGAATACAGTAAACTCATTGACATGTTCAAGAAACTAATCTGAGATGATTCGAGCTTTAGGACATGGCGCATTATCCTGCTGAAAGTAGCCATCAGATGTTGGGTACATTGTGGTCATAAAGGGATGGACATGGTCAGCAACAATACTCAGGTAGGCTGTGGCGTTGCAACGATGCTCAATTGGTACCAAGGGGCCCAAAGAGTGCCCAGAAAAAATTCCCCACACCATGACACCACCACCACCAGCCTGAACCGTTGATACAAGGCAGGATGGATCCATGCTTTCATGTTGTTTACGCCAAATTCTGACCCTACCATCCGAATGTCGCAGCAGAAATCGAGACTCATCAGACCAGGCAACGTTTTTCCAATCTTCTACTGTCCAATTTCGATGAGCTTGTGCAAATTGTAGCCTCAGTTTCCTGTTCTTAGCTGAGAGGAGTGGTACCCGGTGTGGTCTTCTGCTGCTGTAGCCCATCTGCCTCAAAGTTCGACGCACTGTGCGTTCAGAGATGCTCTTCTGCCTACCTTGGTTGTAACGGGTGGCAATTTGAGTCACTGTTGCCTTTCTATCAGCTCAAACCAGTCTGCCCATTCTCCTCTGACCTCTGGCATCAACATGGCATTTCCGGCCACAGAACTGCCGCTCACTGGATTTTTTTTCTTTTTCGGACCATTCTCTGTAAACCCTAGAGATGGTTGTGCGTGAAAATCCCAGTAGATCAGCAGTTTCTGAAATTCTCAGACCAGCCCTTCTGGCACCAACAATCATGCCACGTTCAAAGGCACTCAAATCACCTTTCTTCCCCATACTGATGCTCGGTTTGAACTGCAGGAGATTGTCTTGACCATGTCTACATGCCTAAATGCACTGAGTTGCCGCCATGTGATTGGCTGATTAGAAATTAAGTCTTAACACACAGTTGGACAGGTGTACCTAATAAAGTGGCCAGTGAGTGTATATCATGTGTCCCATTTTGAAGAATTTGTCACCAAAAAACAACAACTAACACCACCACAAGACAAAAAATGAAAGCAACTTAAAAAAAACAATTGATCTGAGCCCCCGTGTCCAAATACACTTTAAAAAGTGGTCATTGCTTCTGATCCTGAAAACTTTTTAAAATCAAAGTCATAATAACTCATATTTGTAATAAACCAAATATTCCATATTGAAAATTTCAAAAGTCCTGCAAAGTTTAGGAAGCAGTGTTTGCAAATAGTTAATTACCACTTTCAATATACTGCCCTTTACTTTATCCACACAAGCAAACTTAGATCCTTCTTCTTTAGAATGATAGAATCATCTTCCCTACCCCACCTATCCAAAAAATAGAAAAACAAAACTAATAAATTGTGATTGTCGCTGATATTTATGCCATGGCTATTCAAAGTCCTCTGCTTGTATGGTAACGCCTGGTGGAATGGTAATTCTTGATAGAAAGTGACCACTGTAAATGTAGATCTTATGTTATTAATATCTGGGCAGCCTAATTTTTCCAGTGTCATAATATCTCTTGGCAAAACATTTCACAGTGTCAGTGTCCTGTCCTGTGACAACTGTAATATTTCCTAAGTATAAGTGAGGTTCCTATTTGTTGAAACATCTTGATCAGAAAGTGTAGAAACGATTGAATCTTACTTCATAACAAGGGCATGTAATTGCTGGGTATATTACATAGTCAGATAACAAAAACAGCAGAAGGGGATGATTTAGCTTAAAGTGGAGGCCTGAAACACAAATTAAAATTCATAAAAAATCCCTATCTACAGGGTGGGCCATCTCTACAGTATGTATACACCTAAATAAAATGGGAATGGTTGGTGATATCAACTTCCTGTTTGTGGCACATTAGTATATGGGAGGCGGGAACTTTTCAAAACGGGTGGTGACAATGGTGGCCATTTTGAAGTCAGATATTTTGGATCCAACTTTATTTTTTCCAGGGGGAAGAGGGTCATGTGACACATCAAACTTATTGAGAATTTCAAAAGAAAAACAATGGCGTGCTTGGTTTTAACATAACTTTATTCTTGTGATCAAAGTGCTGCCCATTGTGTTGGATTGTCAATGCAACCCTCTTCTCCTACTTATGACACACTGATAGCAACACCGCAGAAGAAATGCTAGTCTAAGGGGGTCAGATTCCTTGTAGGAATGCTTAGACCTGACACCCATAATGTGGCGGTGCACCATCTTGCTGGAAAAACTCAGGGAATGTGCCATCTTCAGTGCATAAAGAGGGCAACACATCATCATGTAGCAATTTCAGATATCCAGTGGCATTGAGGTTTCCATTGATGAAGAATGGCCCCACTATCTTTGTACCCCATATACCACACAATACCATCAATTATGGGTGTCAGGTCCGAGCATTCCTACATGAACAGTTTCCTGGAAAGTGGATTGGTCGTCGTTGGCCAGTTGAATGGCCGCCAAGATCTCCCAATCTGACCCCCTTAGACTTTTATTTTTGGGGTCATCTGAAGGCAATTGTCTATGCTGTGACGATACGAGATGTGCAGCATCTGAAACAACAGATACTGGAAGCCTGTGCTAGCAATTCTTCTGTGGTGTTGCTATCAGTGTGTCAAGAGTGGGAGAAGAGGGTTGCATTGACAATCCAACACAATGGGTAGCACTTTGATCACATTTTATAAGTGGTCATAAACTTGTAAATAACTCATGAAAGAATAAAGTTACATTAAAACCAAGCACACCATTGTTTTTCTTGGATCCAAAATGGCCGACTTCAAAATGGCCACCATGGTCACCACCCATTTTGAAAAGTTTCCCCCCTCCCATATACTAATGTGCCACAAACAGGAAGTTGATATCACCAACCATTCCCATTTTATTTAGGTGTATCCATATAAATGGCCCACCCTGTATTTAATGCCATAATCTAATCTATTTCCTAACATACTTTAATTAAAAATTCCCTACCAATCCCTTATCACACTATCTAACTGCTTTGATTACCCTTCATTTGAGAATCCCAAACTCAAATAAAGCATCATCAAGGAGCAGAGACTTCGGTCACTGCCGCAGCCCCTGCTCCAACCTGAAACGAAGCGTCATCAGTGACCTCCATTTCAGGGACTGGTCTAGTCCCTGCACTACTAAGGATGCGTTGGTTATAAAGTATATTAGGATGGGTTCACATTACGTTTAACCAGCCCGTTCAACGCATAGCGTTGACAGGCCGGTTAAACGGTATAGCATAACGCGATCGCGTTATGCTATACCCGCTAGCGCAGATGAATCATCTGTGCTAGTGGTGACGGAGCCTCAGACGCTGCAGCCTGCATCCGAGGCACCGTCACTGAATAACGGCACATCGCGAACGCGTACCGCTTTACGGCATGCGTCGCGATGCGCCCGACAATGGAGGGCAATAGCAGCGTTAACAGACTGCGTTACATCGCGTTATGCCGCGGTATAACGCAATCCGTCTAATGGACTGCCACAACACAATATGAACCCAGCCTTAGAAAATAGATTAGATTATGGCATTACATCGTCAGGCATTTAGGATGAAAATTAATTTGTGTTTTAAACCACTCCTTTAATTTTCTTATTTAAATGTGGAGTATCTTCAAATTCAGAGATACTTGCTATGTATGGTATGAAATATTAAGTCTTTTAGTTGCACTGTAATTACTTATAAAGGGATGAGTGCCATTGTCAGCATCAGTATTCACAGCAAAGTATAACCCCAAAGGAAGAATAGATGGAATATAGCTCACCTGTCTTAATTCCAGTGCCAGACATGGCCACTGTCTCTGGCTCACCCTAAACCTTTTAGGGTATGTGCACACACGGTGCGGATTCTGCTGCGGATCCGCAGCGTTTCTGCAGCTGCGGGTCTGCAGCAGCAGATTTAGGTGCGTTGTACAGTACCATTGTTTTCAATGGTAAACTGGAAAACGCTGTGCAAATGCTGCAGATTCTTCCGCGCGGATTTGCTGCAGTTTATAATCCGCAGGATGTCTATTCTTTTGTGCAGAAACGCTGCGGTTTCACACCTCATCCATTATGAGGTGTGAAACCGCAGGGCAAAACCGCAGGCAAATCTGCAGATAAACCGCAGGACTTTAGTCCTGCGGATTTATCTGCGGATTTTACTACAAAATCCGCACCACCAAAAAACTCAGTGTGCACATACCCTTAAGGTTGCCTTTTAAGGTTGCCTGAGTATTCATAAATCCTAACTCTCAGCTATCATGTGTCAGCAGTTTGCTTCATCTGCAATTTCACTCTGCTCCAGCCAGGTGTCTATTCATCTTCCCAGCCAATTTATGTTTGTTATACAGCAGTCTGCAGCTACGTACTAGCTCAGTTATGTGAATAATGGTGCTCTTTGTACTCTCAACTCTGCTGCAACAAGGTTCCAGATAATGAACTCATCTGCACTAATACAGGTACTGTTCACACCTTTGTCACTGCAACCAAGGTAAGTGATTATTTTTCCTGCTATTCATATGCTGCTTGTACTCTATTCTGCTCCTTTGAGCAACTGCACCTCACCCGTACCAGACTGCCTATGCATCTATTATTCCTGTGTGTACCTCTATCTCTGTAAGCAAGTTACCAGATTACCTATATACCTATTATTCCTGTTTGTAACTGCATCTCTTCAAGCAAGTTACCATATTTCTTATACATCTACTGTTCTCTTATGCATATGCACACCTGGCTCTGCTTCTTTTGGTAATTCCTGCTCCACTTGTCTGTCTGCCAACCTGCATGCCACGCTGTCCTGGTCCTTTGCTGAGCCACATGTCACTTGACAAGACTTGTTCCACTGCACCATTGCCTCTAATCAGGGGCGTAACTACCAAGGTCGCAGCAGTCGCCACTGCAACTGGGTCCGGGGGGAGTCAGGGGCCCGGCAGGCATATCTCCCAACCGTCCTGATTCTCGCGGGACAGTCCTGTTTTTGACCCCCCCCCCCACTTGCGTCCCGCCCGGGAGTTTATTTTTCCTGCAAAGTTCGCACCGGGGCCTCTAATCCATGCTGCTTATAAAATCCACCTCATCAGGTAAGCCCTTAACACAGATAGACATAATATACAGACACAAGGAAATATTAATTGGTAACTAGAGAATTATCTGATAATTGCACACAATGTCTGCAACAAATTCTATTTGTTGTGAACTTCACTTTGAATTATTCACTGACTTGCAGAAAAATCCAAAACTATTTTAATAATATCAACTTTATGCAATATTTTAAATAAATCTCTTACAATATTCACCACTCTTGGCATTTCCAAGGGCCAGCAGAAGATCAGGCCAGCATTACCAAGTAGGATTACCAAGTGCTGTTGTCACTTCAAATATCCCTGCGGTTCCTAGTAAATTGCTGGAGAAGCTTTCATGAACAATTTGCGCCCTGGTGAAATTTAATTAATGGATAAGGCTGATTGAACTAAACGGTACAAATAATGATGTGCATTGCTGTCAAGGATTAATCACCAACGATTTGTCCTGAGCCAAATAGAAACCTTTATTTATTTTTGTGAAGTAATGATTTTATATATATACTGCTTAAAAAAATAAAGGGAACACTTAAACAGCAAAATGTAATATTTAATTTTATTTCTATAGCGCCGACATATTCCGCAGCACTTTACATTTTAGAGGAAGGTCACTAACATCCATGTGTCTGCTCAGTAAGAGTGTCTAGTGTTCCCTTTATTTTTTTGAGCAGTATATGTAAGCAAAAAAACCGATCAGCACCTCCTAGTGTGAACACGTCTAAGCTACGAAAATTTAATCTAAATTGAATATTTTTAATGTTTTTCTGTATTTTCACATAGCCTAGATTCATGCACATGTGCTGCTGTGTTCTTTTTTTGTATGTATATATGTATATATATATATGTGTGTGTGTGTATATATATATATATATATATATATGTATATATATATATACAGTATGAAGAACTGATAAAGATTCATGTCATGGCCAGCTTTTTGGTTATCCTGCACAATGTGGAAATTGGAGCTAATAACAAGAAACCTTTATAGATGAGATTCCACACCAAAAATCTGCAGCATAGTATAGCACTTGCAGATTTGTTCTCAGTTTACCGCAGATTAACAATAAATGAAATCTACAAAGCCTGTATATAAAATCTTATTAAGAGCCACATTATTATTTTTCATACCTTTTGTTGATTTAACCACAAATTACCAACCAAATCTAGAAGATTTTCGCATGACCTTATAGCAATGGAATGAAACTGAAAGGGAGAATATACAGATTAGATATTAGAAAAAACTTTATGACAGTGAGAGTGAGCACTGAGTGGAACAAGCTGCCATGTGAGGTGGTGAGTTCTCCTTCAATGGAAGTCTTCAAACAGAGGCTGGACAGACATCTGACTGGGATGGTTTAGTGACTCCTGCTTTGAGCAGGGGGTTGGACACGATGACCCTGGAGGTCCCTTTCAACACTAACATTCTACGATTCTATAGCCCAAGGTTACATTCACTATTTTGATGGTTGCTACTGTAGAGGGCCTTTTACATTTAGCGATGCACCAGCGATCTGACCAGCGATACGACCTGGTCAGGATCGCTGGTGCATCGCTAAATGATCGCTAGTGAGCTTTCATACAGAAAGATCTCACAGCGATGCAGCAGCGACGCAGCGGATAATACTTACCTTTCACACACAGCGATCCAGACGTCTTCCCACCCGCCTCCACGCGTCGCTCGTCGTCACAGCAGGAAGCCCAGCAGGAAGCAGACAACGAGAAAAAGCGCCGCCCGATCTCACGCAATCAGCGATGGACAGCGGAGGAGCCGGTCGGAGGTAAGTATCACACATAGCGATATCGCTGGCAATATCGCTATAACGTCACAAAATCAGTGACGTTTTAGCGATATTGTTAGCGATATCACTATGTGTAAAACCCCCTTTACTGAAGACTATTTTAACAGATTATCTAGCCATGATTTTTTACGAATGGAACATGTGTCCATTATCAACTAAAGGGCTGTTCATGTGTGTGTTTTCTTACAGACAATGAAGACATGTTCATTTTTGATCCAAGTCAAACTCACCTATACAAATCAATGGGTTTTTGAATAACAGATCATGAATACCATCCAAGTATCATCCGAGTGCTGTCCGGTTGTTACTGTTTAATGGGTATGAGAAGCTTGAAATTTTTTTCCATAAGAGAAAAAAGCATGACACACTGATGTAAAAATGTAAACACGGACCAGAAATGGCTGAAAATCAAATACAACACATAGATGATAAAAGTATTATTTACTTGGACGCAAATAAAAATTGATGACTGAATGAGGCCTAGCGCTGGTTTATGGTTGTATAATGCCTATACAGTTGTGCTCAAAAGTTTACATAACCCGGCAGAATTTTTGCTTTCTTGGCCTTTTTTCCGAGAATAAGAATGATAACATCAAATCCTTTTTCTCCACTCATGGTTAGTGGTTGGTTGAAGCCATTTATTGTCAAACTATTGTGTTTTCTCTTTTTAAATCATAATAGCAACTCAAAACATCCAAATGACCCTGATCAAAAGTTTACATACCCCATTTCTTAATACCATGTATTTCCCCCTCTAACATCAATGACAGCTTGAAGTCTTTTGTGGTAGTTGTGGATGAGGTTCTTTATTTTCTCAGATGGTAAAGCTGCCCACTCTTATTGGCAAAAAGCCTCCAGTTCCTGTAAATTCCTGGGCTGTCTAGCATGATCTATGCGCTTGAGATCTCCCCAGAGTGGCTCAGTTATATTGAGGTCAGGAGACTGAGATGGCCTCTCCAGAACCTTCACTTTGTTCTGCTGTAGCCTATGACAGGTTGACTTGGCCTTGTGTTTTGGATACAGCGTCGGACTGGTCCACCGGAGAACCGGTGGATTCTCTGGTGGGCCCTGGCATCTGGTCGGCCCTGGCACCTGCAGGCATACAGGGCCAGCAGTTGCCTAGGGCCCCCGCTGCTCCAGGGGCCCCCAGCCAGTGGTGTGTCGCACACCATGCAGCTGCTATGGGGGCCCCTGCCAGTGGAGCAGCACCCAGCCCAGTAAGCTGCGCTGCAGACTACAGCTGTAAATCAGGGCCGGCGCCGCCCTCAGTCCTCTCTGCTCCTGGCTCACAGCCAGTGCGCGATGACGTCACTACATCGCGCACCCGCTGTGTGTCTGGCAGAGGGGGCAGCTCCTGACACTGAAGCCGGGATCAGCGTGGGAGCGAGGAGGAGAGGTGAGTATTGTGTTTTTTGTTTTTTTTTATATCTCTCTCGCTCTCTCTATCTGTCTCTCTCTATCTATCTATCTCTATATATCTCTCTC